>NC_138294.1:11696606-11989106 GCF_965601325.2 Salmo salar
AGAGTTGGAAGGATGGACCATGTGTTAAACACTGGGTACGTGAGAAACACAGTAATTATAATAGCTAAGCCTCCATCAGTCAGGGGTTCCCAAAGTCTTTCTGCACATGACCCCAAATTGACACTAGAAAATGCAGACGACCCCACTTGGAGAAATTATATTCCCTACATTATTTAATGCTTTGTGTTTATATTCACTCAATGGTAGGTCCTGCAGGCTGTCCCAACACATAATAATGGCATGAACACATTTTATAGTGCACATTTTATAGTGCACCAGGCGCTGTTCACCTTCTATTGAATGCTTTACGGTTGCAGCTTTACGTTTCAGCACCACAAAATGGTCCTCTCTCCACATGAATGAAGTTCAAATGTAACTTTTGCATTATTTAGGTGGGGTAACTTCCTTCCTGGGACATTTGGGATTTTACATTTTTACATTTTTAAATTTCACCTTTATTTAAACAGGTAGGCCGGTTGAGAACAAGTTCTCATTTACAACTGCGACCTGGCCAAGATAAAGTAAAGCAGTGTGACAAAAACAACAACACAGAGTTACACATGGGATAAACAAATGTACAGTCAATAACAAAATAGAAAAATCTGTATACAGTGTGCGCAAATGAAGTAAGGAGGTAAGGCAATAAATAGGCCATAGTGGCGAAGTAATTACAATTTAGCAATTAACACTGGAGTGATAGATGTGCAGATGAGGATGTGCAAGTAGAAATACTGGTGTGCAAAAGAGCAGAAAAACAAAAACAAATATGGGGATGAGGTAGGTAGTTGTATGGGCTATTTACAGATGGGCTGTGTACAGCTGCAGCGATCGGTAAGCTGCTCTGACAGTTTATGCTTAAAGTTAGTGAGGGAGATATAAGTCTCCAACTTCAGGGATTTTTGCAATTCGTTGCAGTCATTGGCAGCAGAGAACTGGAAGGAAAGGCGGCCAAAGGAGGTGTTGGCTTTGGGAATGACCAGTGAAATATACCTGCTGGAGCGCGTGCTACGGGTGGGTGTTGCTATGGTGACCAGTGAGCTGAGATAAGACGGAGCTTTACCTAGCAAAGACTTACAGATGACCTAGAGCCAGTGTGTTTGGCGATGAATATGTACCGAGGACCAGCCAACGAGAGCATTCAGGTCGCAGTTGTGGGTGGTATATGGGGCTTTGGTGACAAAATGGATGGCACTGTCATAGACTGCATCCAATTTGCTGAGTAGAGTGTTATTTTGTAAATGACATCGTCGAAGTCAAGGATTGGTAGGATTGTCAGTTTTACGAAGGCATGTTTGGCAACATGAGTGAAGGATGCTTTGTTGTGAAATAGGAAGCCGATTCGGGCGGACGGGTGCAGGCAGTGATCGGTTGAAGAGCATGCATTTAGTTTTACTAGCATTTAAGTGCAGTTGGAGGCCACAGAAGGAGTGTTGTATGGCATTGAAGTTTGTTTGGAGGTTTGTGTCCAAAGAAGGGCAAGATGTATACAGAATGGTGTCGTCTGCGTAGAGGTGGATCAAAGAATCACCCGCAGCAAGAGCGACATCATTGAAATATACAGAAAAAAGAGTCGGCCAGAGAATTGAACCCTGTGGCACCCCCATTGAGACTGCCAGAGGTCCGGACAACGGGCTCCCCGATTTAACACACTGAACTCTATCTGAGAAGTAGTTAGTGAACCAGGCGAGGCAGTCATTAGAGATACCAAGGCTGTTGAGTCTGCCGATAAGAATACTGTGATTGACAGAGTTGAAAGCCTTGGCCAGGTCGATGAATATGGCTGCACAGTACTGTCTTTTATCGATGGCGGTTATGATATCGTTTAGGACCTTGTGAGTGGCTGAGGTATACCCGTGACCAGCTCGGAAACCGGATTGCGTAGCGGAGAAGGTACGGTAGGATACGAAATGGTCGGTGATCTGTTTGTTAACTTGGCTTTCGATGACTTTAGAAAGGCAGGGCAGGCTGGATATAGGTCTGTAACAGGTTGCGTCTAGAGTGTCTCCTCCTTTGAAGAGGGGGATGACCGCGGCCACTTTCCAATCTTTAGGAATCTCAGACGATACGAAAGAAAGGTCGAACAGACTAGTAATAGGGGTTGCATCAATGGCGGCGGATCATTTTAGGAAGAGAGGGTCCAGATTGTCTAGCCTAGCTGATTTGTAGGGATCCAGATTTTGCAGCTCTTTCAGAACATCAGCTATTTGGATTTGGGTGAAGGAGAAGAGGCGGGTGCTTGGGCCAGTTGCTGCGGGGGGTGCAGAGCTGTTGGCCGTGGTTGGGGTAGCAAGGTGGAAAGCATGGCCAGCCGTAGAGAAATGCTTATTGAAATTCTTGATTATCGTGGATTTATCGGTGGTAACAGTGTTTCCTAGCATCAGTGTGGTGGGCAGCTGGGAGTCTGGAGTGAACCAAGTGCTATATCTGTTTTTCTTTTTGCATCTCGGGTCGAAGAGGCTTTTATTATAATTTAAAAATTATTCACAATTCATTTTGGGACTTTGAGGGGCAAATAATTTTTCTGGCGGGCAAGATTTTTCGGGCGGGAGCCAGTTGGGGAACCCTGATTTATAAAGACCAGAGCTACAGTTGAATACGGAAGTTTACATACACCTTAGCCAAATACATTTAAACTTAGAGCACAATTCCTGACATTTAATCCTAGTAAAAACTCCCTGTCTCAGGTTAGTTAGGATCACCACTTTATTTTAAGAAAGTGAAATGTTAGAATAATAGTAGAGTGGTTTACTTATTTATACAACATGATGCTGCTACCCCCGTTCTTCACGGTTGGGATGGTGTTCTTTGGCTTGCAAGCCTCCCGCTTTTTCCTCCAAACATAACGATGGTCATTGTGGCCAAACAGTTCTATTTTTGTTTCATCAGACCAGAGGACATTTCTCCAAAAAGTACGATCTTCGTCCCCATGTGCATTTGCAAACCGTAGTCTGGCTTTTTTATGGCGGTTTTGTAGCAGTGACTTCTTCCTTGCTGAGCGGCCTTTCAGGTTATATCGATATAGGACTCGTTTTACTGTGGATATAGATACTTTTGTACCTGTTTCCTCCAGCATCTTCAAAAGGTCCTTTGCTGTTGTTCTGGGATTGATTTGCACTTTTCACACCAAAGTACTTTCATCTCTAGGAGACAGAATGCGTCTCCTTCCTGAGCGGTATGACGGCTGCGTGGTCCTATGGTGTTCATACTTGTGTACTATTGTTTGTACAGATGAACGTGGTACCTTCAGGCATTTGAAAATTGCTGGGGATGAACCATACTTGTGGAGGTCTACAATTTTTTTTCTGAGGTCTTGGCTGATTTCTTTGATTTTCCCATGATGTCAAGCAAAGACGCACTGAGTTTGAAGGTAGGCCTTGAAATACATCCACAGATACACCTCCAATTATCTCAAATTATGTCAATTAGCCTATCAGAAGCTTCTAAAGCCATGCCATAATTTTATGGAATGTTCCAAGCTGTTTAAATGCACAGTCAACTTAGTGTATGTAAACTTCTGACCCACTGGAATTGTGATACAGTGAATTATAAGTGAAATAATCTGTCTGTAAACAATTGTTGGAACATTTACTTGTGTCGTGCACAAAGTAGATGTCCTAACCGACTTGCCAGAACTATAGTTTGTTAACAAGCAATTTGTTGAGTGGTTGAAAAATGAGTTTTACTCCAACCTAAATGTATGTAAACTTCCGACTTCAACTGTATGTGGAGTTTGTCTACCGTTCATGAGGCCCAGGGGAGTAGAACTGTGGTCTAATTGGCTCTAACTGTGGACTAACTAGAGTAACAGTGGACTAACTAGATAAACTGTGGTCTAACTAGGCTCTAACTGTGGTCTAACTGTGGTCTAACTAGACTGTGGTCAAACTAGACTAACTGTGGTGTATATTTGTTACATTATAGTGTGCATATAATTGCCTTTTCCTAGCACTTCTCAGTATTTGGTATTCACACTTACCTTATTCAGTCACGGAATGCGCTCTGCAGGTGTGGCTACCTTGCACGCTCTGAATACATTTCATTCAACCACTGAAAATCCTCCCTCTTGCTGGTCAACAGATTTTCTGGTGGAGTTTTCATTCAATAGGGTTTTCAGCACATTTGTGACCGACCGCCTCGATCTTATGTAGCAAAATTTGAAATTGTGGTTTTTACATTGGATAAAAGTAGAGACTCAGAGCTAGAACATTGTATATCATACACTGCAGTTGAAGAACAATGGGAAAGTAATTCTGCTTTGAAAGTTGATAACCTTGTAACCCCACATTTGAGAAAATGGCCCTTGAATAATTTGGTACACCTACTGGAGAGCTCCTCTTTTTTAACACCCATTCAGCATTGTTCACACCCTCTTAAACCTTAGCCCCACCCATCTCTTTAAGGATTCACATGTGAGGCCATGTGCTAAACAGAGTGAGTAGTTTAGTAAACAACCAAAGATTTCAAGACTAAAAGTGGTAAAAGTAGTAGCCTTACAATAAGGAAAAACTCCAGGTAAAAATAGTAGTTCCCTACAATAAGGAAAAACTCCAGTTAAAAATACACTTGATCTAGTCCTTGGTTTAAATCCTAATCAGACTTTGGTGGCGGTCATGTTCTTCACATTATAGTCTCTGGTAAACACACATTATATCAAATAAAATACAAATGTCATTTGTCTCATGCACAGGATACAGAAGGTGTAAACAGTACAGTGAAATGGTTACTTGCATAGTAGCAATATCAAAAACAGAAAGCGTCCAGAGAAAAATATTTTATAAATATTTTAGAATTATGAGATGGTGCCTACCTGACACACTTGTCTAAATTGATCGATCATGTGAAGCAAATTATATAACCACCCCCCAGTCACATCTAGCTAAGTGGATGGGTCATTATTGTCTACACATGTACACATGTTTATAAAATACAATAGATCGCCGTAATCACCCCCAAACACTAACTTGATGGGTCATGTAATCATCTGGTGATGTAGCTAGCTATTTAAACAATGAACCGGCATAATCCCAACTCATACAACTACCAACCAATACAAACATTGTCTTAGCTGTAGTATGAATCTGCAAGTAGCTAAAGAAAACCAACCAGGTTCAATGTTAGCTAGCTAAAATTAGGCTACAAATTGCAATGCAAATGGATTTCTGATTCGAATAATACTGCTACACAGATCATACATGTAACGTTAGCTAGAGTGCCAGCAAGCTAGCGTTCGCTAGCTAGCGAACAGTACACTTTAACTCGCAACGACTTTCTGACAAAATTAAAAACGTGTAATATCTGAAAATGAAGATTGACTCTTACCTGAATACATAGATGAACGCTTCAAGGCAGACTGGAACCATTTACCTCTGGTTTGTAGCTACGTCTTGTTTGGCCAGCATTGTGTCAAGTCACTCCTGTTCACACTGACCATGGCGTGTGCAGAAAGTAGCAAATCACTTTTCCCAACTGAGCTGTTGATAGTGTCTACTAAATTCAGGGCAGCAATGTTGTTGAGAAATGTAGCAAACTTTTGTAGTTCTCGATGGCTAACGTTATATATTTCAAAGACGGCGCAGGAGAAAGGACTATCAACACATACTGAGCAGCTCACGTTATAGACAAAAGCAAGCTACATGGCAGACGATTCCAAACTCATCTCCCGGCATGTTCAGCCCAGCCATTATCTCAGCCAATCATGATTAAGGGGAAGGTTCCTCCCTTTTTCTGTGGCTAAACCAACTAGGCACGTAATTTAACACTTTTATTTGTATTTATGGATGGAATACAAGTTTGTTATTAAGGTACATGAAAGTTCCAGAAGCAATTTCTGCCCAACAATGCATTTTGATAAAAAAAATGTACGTTTACATTCAAATTTCTCTCCTGTGAAGTGGTGACGTGACATACACCTAGTTTAGTGAAACGAGTCACATTTTTAAATACGGTGCACCTTTTGGTTAGAATTTTGTTGAGACTCACAAGAATATGTAGAGAGAACGGGTCCAGAATATATGCATATTTGTTTCAGCACCAATTGGTAGATTTAAAAATACTCTAATCTTGTAGATTATTTAGGTTTAGGAAAGTGTTTAGGAATCATTTAAAAAATGGTTTTGGGAGCCTTTATACATGAAAGAAATATAACTGTGGTTTGATTAATCCTGAAAATTGCCACATTCAGTTCTTCAACCCATGTTTATGTTGGAAAATGATACCCTCGTCTATTGACTGTACTAATCATGGAACTGTGTGATGATACGTGCGGCCAAGTATTACCCTATGCATCAGTTTCAAACTGTTACAGCTTGGTCTGTGCTCTGCTCCATAACGAGCTACAGTTCAAATAAGGAAATCAGTCAACTGAAATAAATTAATGGAACTAGGAATAGATATAGTCCTTGGTTCACTCCAGACCTGTCGTCTGGAGTGAACCAAGGACTATATCTATTCCTAGTTCCATTTTTTTGAATGGGGCATGCTTATTTAAGATGGTGAGGATGGCACTTTTAAAGAATAACCAAGCATCCTCTACTGACGGGATGAGGTCAATGTCATTCCAGGATACCCCGGCCAGGTCGATTAGAAAGGCCTGCTCGCAGAAGTGTTTTAGGGAGCGTTTGACAGTGATGAGGGGTGGTCGTTTGGTCGCAGACCCATTACGGATGCAGGCAATGAGGCAGTGATTGCTGAGATCTTGATTGAAAACAGCAGAGGTGTATTTGGAGGGTGAGTTAGTTAGGATGATATCTATGAGGGTGCCCGTGTTTACGGATTTGGGCTTGTACCTGGTAGGTTCATTGAACATTTGTGTGAGATTGAGGGCATCAAGCTTAGATTGTAGGATGGCCGGGGTGTTAAGCACGTCCCAGTTTAGGTCACCTAGTAGCACGAGCTCAGAAGATAAATGGGGGGCAATCAATTCACATATGGTATCGAGGGCACAGCTGGGGGCAGAAGGAGGTCTATAGCAAGCGGCAACAGTGAGAGACTTGATTCTGGAAATGTGAATTTTTAGAAGTAGAAGCTCGAATTGTTTGGGTACAGACTTGGATAGTAATACAGAACTCTGCAGGCTATCTTTGCAGTAGATTGCAAACCCGCTCCCTTTGGCAGTTCTATCTTGGCGGAAAATGTTATAGTTAGCGATGGAGATTTCAGGGTTTTTGGTGGTTTTCCTAAGCCAGGATTCAGACACAGCTAAGACATCCTGGTTGGCAGAGTGTGCTAAAGCAGTGAGTAAAACAAACTTAGGGTGTAGGCTTCTAATGTTAACATGCATGAAACCAAGGCTTTTACGGTTACAGAAGTCAACAAATGAGAGCACCTGGGGAGTGGGAGTGGAGCTAGGCACTGCAGGACCTGGATTAACCTCTACATCACCAGAGGAACAGAGGAGAAGTAGGATAAGGGTACGTCTAAAGGCTATACGAACTGGCCGTCTAGCACATTCGGAAACAGAGAGTAAAAGGAGTAGGTTTCTGGGAACGATAGCATAGATTCAAGGCATAGTGTACAGACAAGGGTAAGGTAGGATGTGAGTACATTGGAGGTAAACATAGGCATTGAGTAATGATCACTGGACAGATATTGCTCTCCGGTTTTGTGATGAAACAAAGGTGTGGTTGAATTTATTCTGCTATTGTGTCTTCTTATTGTCTTAGCCTTTAGACCTATATATCACTGTGTCTTCTTATTGTCTCAGCCTTTAGACCTATATATCACTGTCTCTTCTTATTGTCTCAGCCTTTAGACCTATATATCACTGTCTCTTCTTATTGTCTCAGCCTTTAGACCTATATATCACTGTGTCTTCTTATTGTCTCAGCCTTTAGACCTATATATCACTGTCTCTTCTTATTGTCTCAGCCTTTAGACCTATATATCACTGTCTCTTCTTATTGTCTCAGCCTTTAGACCTATATATCACTGTGTCTTCTTATTGTCTCAGCCTTTAGACCTATATATCACTGTCTCTTCTTATTGTCTCAGCCTTTAGGCCTATATATCACTGTCTCTTCTTATTGTCTCAGCCTTTAGGCCTATATATCACTGTCTCTTCTTATTGTCTCAGCCTTTAGGCCTATATATCACTGTGTCTTCTTATTGTCTCAGCCTTTAGGCCTATATATCACTGTCTCTTCTTATTGTCTCAGCCTTTAGGCCTATATATCACTGTGTCTTCTTATTGTCTCGCCTTTAGGCCTATATATCACTGTGTCTTCTTATTGTCTCAGCCTTTAGGCCTATATATCACTGTGTCTTCTTATTGTCTCAGCCTTTAGACCTATATATCACTGTCTCTTCTTATTGTCTCAGCCTTTAGGCCTATATATCACGGTGTCTTCTTATTGTCTCGGCTTTAGGCCTATATATCACTGTGTCTTCTTATTGTCTCAGCCTTTAGGCCTATATATCACTGTCTCTTCTTATTGTCTCAGCCTTTAGGCCTATATCACTGTCTCTTCTTATTGTCTCAGCCTTTAGACCTATATATCACTGTGTCTTCTTATTGTCTCAGCCTTTAGACCTATATATCACTGTCTCTTCTTATTGTCTCAGCCTTTAGGCCTATATATCACTGTCTCTTCTTATTGTCTCAGCCTTTAGGCCTATATATCACTGTCTCTTCTTATTGTCTCAGCCTTTAGGCCTATATATCACTGTGTCTTCTTATTGTCTCAGCCTTTAGGCCTATATATCACTGTGTCTTCTTATTGTCTCGGCTTTAGGCCTATATATCACTGTGTCTTCTTATTGTCTCGGCTTTAGGCCTATATATCACTGTCTCTTCTTATTGTCTCAGCCTTTAGGCCTATATATCACTGTGTCTTCTTATTGTCTCGGCTTTAGGCCTATATATCACTGTGTCTTCTTATTGTCTCAGCCTTTAGGCCTATATATCACTGTGTCTTCTTATTGTCTCAGCCTTTAGGCCTATATATCACTGTGTCAAGGCATATGAACTAACAGGTTATAGAGCAAGCAACGCAATTATCACAACATAGGTTGTAATATGGCTTTTTTCAGCGTCTCCAGTGATTTTACACACGCACCACTACTGGTGTGATGACTACTGTGATGATTATTAAAGAGAATTAAACTGGCAAACAAGTGGTGCAGATGCTGTTTGGTTGTTTTTCAATCATCCCAGATTTTAATTAATTAAAGATTAATGAGACGAGTGATGAGACAACTCAAGGAATCTTTGACAGGTTGTCCAGGTCCAAAATTATTTTAATACACCACGGTGGAATGGTTATACTTCAACAAACACCTTGAAAATGTCAAGATCTACTTGCTTTTTATGTTGCTAACTCACAAACTTTAACAGATGCACAATTGAGAGGATCCTGTTGGGCTGTATGGCAACTGCACCGCCTGCAACCACAGGGCTCTCCAGAGGGTGGTGCAGTCTGCCCAACGCAATACCGGAGGCAAACTACCTGCCCTCCATGACACCTACAGCACCCGGTATCACATGAAGAGCATCAAGGACAGCAACCAATCGTGCCACTGTCTGTTTACCCCGCTATCATCCAGAAGGCGAGGTCAGTACAGATGCATCAAAGCTGGAAAACAGCTTCTATCTTAAGGCCATCAGACTGTTAAATAGCCATCACTAGCACATTAGAGGATGCTGCCTATAGACATAGACTAGAAATCACTGGCCACTTTAAGAAATGGAACACTAGTCACTTTAATAATGTTTACATATCTTGCATCTCATATGTATATACTGTGTTCTATACTATTCTACTGTATCTTAGTCTATGCCACTCTGACATCGCTCGTCCACTTGGCCTCCCGAGTGGCACAGTGGTCTAAGGCACCGGATCTCAGCCTTTGGTTCGAATCCAGGTTCGAATCGTGATTGGGAGTCCTATAGGGCGCCACACAATTGGCCCAGCGTCGTTCAGGTTTGGCCGGGGTAGGCCGTCATTGTAAATACAAATAACTGACTTGTTAAATAAAAAATTTAAAATATATGTATATATTCTTAATTCCATTCCTTACTTAGATTTGTGTGTATTGGGTATATGTTGTGAAATTGTTAGATATTACTTGCTAGATATTACTGCACTGTCAAAGCTAGAAGCACAAGCATTTCACTACCCACAATAACATCTGCTAAACACGTGTATGTGACCAATTAGTTGTTTTTTTATTTGATTTTAATTGGTGGGTCCAAAACCGCCCATACATTTGATTGGTCAACATTGGAAGGTTCCTCGGCCGTCACTACAACCGATATTTATAGAGTTGACAGGTGAAAACTATATTGCCAAATATGGCATAGACATTATGTTTAACAGACAGCTAACATGGTACTATGAGCACTGACATGGTACTTAAACATACATGGTTTGATCTGGTCAACAACTCAGGTTTCAGAATGTCTTGGTCAGTTTATTCACTGGTCCAGAATGAGCAGCTAGAGGAATTTCTCTGTCAGCTTGTCTGTGGCCGTTTTAAGTGTGGTTTCTGATTTCTGAACAGGAGTGAGGATACCAACACAGTATGATTCACACAGTAGAAGCATATAATATATAGAATATACTGGATACATATATTGGGTATATATTGGATTATAATAATTGAGAATATATATAGGGTAAATATAGAACCAAGGACTAGTTATTTTATTCAACCCTTATACACTTTGGCTCTTTCTCAGTCCTCTGAAAATCAGTCCTCTCCTTCACTGATCTGCAAATCAGTGCAGATTCAGGGGACAAGACAAGGAGAGAAGGGATTTTTAAGCAATTGGTCTGTTTACATTTCCACATATGCCATACCCACACCGCCATCTATTGGTCAATTCTGGTGTTTATGATCACCAGGGACTGAATAATGTATTAAGCATCTCAGAGTAACATTGCTGATTTATGATCAGTTTAGCCTTTTAGATCTCATTGAATAAGACTACATGGACAGGGAGGACCTGATCCTAGATCAGCACTCTACTTTGAGACACTTGATGCTCACATTGTTTGCCTTTATTTGTCAAATAGCTGATAAAAATGTTATAGCCTACAACAGATTCCATGTGAACCAAACCATGTTTTTAAAACAAATGTTTTGTTAACTGATTGATTTGTATTTATCATCTCTAGTCACAAGATAATGCAAAATGAACTGTGGCCAACTGAAAGTCATTCCCTCCAGTCTCTACAGAGTTCCATCTCACATCATCATACTTGTCATCAACTACAGAAATCAAATAAACAAATAAACTCAAATTGACTCAAATAAACATTAATAACAAATTGACTCAAATAAACATCAATAACAAAATCCTTGTCAAAAACAAAAATAAAAAAGTGAAAACATCAACAACAAAATGAAATCCTCATCATCAACAACAAAATGAAATCCTTATCATCAACATCATCATCCAGGCAGATCGCTCAAGATTGACTTCGAAATGAGGATGTCCTGAGGATGTCGGAAAATGCCTTCAAAACCGGCCACGTCATTGAACAAATCATAAGGTGTGGTCCAACTAAAACTTATTTTACATATTCTTAGTAATCATTGTTGATAAAATAAATTATTCAAAGTATAAGCAATGTGTAATACCTTTATATGAAAAAACGAATGCATTTTTTCACAATAAAATTACATTAAGATTAAAATGCTAAATGTCAAATTGCAACAACCAAAGCCAAGTCAACCGTTTACCACTAAACAACCATGCAGTCCCTTCTAATCATTAATCTGTGATTAAGGCATATCATGCCATAGGTTAGATGGTAAGTACATGAGAAAAATATAATTATTATAATAGAAAATAAATTACCAATGGCAGACTAGCTCCTTATTTGCCTGTGTATTGTGTTTACTTATGGACATTAGCAAGTAAAGCACTCTGAATCTGTTGGTTAACTTGTTGGTGTTCAGATTTACTCTTATCTGTATGATTTCTGAATGTAGCTTAAAGTGCTTTGCTTAAATCTACATGATGTTAAATGTTGTATTCCTACTCCTTTAGCTATTTCATTATGGAACATCTGATCTGTAAATTCCTAAGATGTTATTGTTATATCTAGCCTAGCCGTAGAAGAACGCAGATCTGCACAGTTTCACATTGTACATCACTCTCTCGTTTAACAACGTACAGTATGACGTATAGCACGTCGTACCATACATAACATTTCCCCCCCCTTTCCAAAACCAGGGACTGGTACCATATGTAAAATGTCCATAGGGGAAGAACCTAGAGTGATACCTGTAAGAAATAAACATTAACCCTTAAACAGAAGGACTCTCCAAACTAACCAGTTCAGTCCATTAACCAGGAGGTTGACTAAGACACCTACCGGAGCCTAAGAATGAAAAGAGGTTAAGTAGTCCCCCAGATGAGCAGGGCGAGTTCGTGCCCGTATAGGCCTTTCTTCAACCGCCACCGCTTGTGGCTCTGGCCCTTGGGGAGCCCGCAGAGGCTGGGGTTCGGGTGGAAGTGGTGGGGGAGGTTCATCCGGTGGCGTCTCTGGCCTGCATGTCTGTTCTGTGTGCATTCGTATTCCTCGAGGGGCAGGGACTTTTCTGAGGCGCCTGGCGTGCCAGCGTGATCCATTGCTCAACATGAATGTGGCGGACCCCAGTTGTCGACTGACCTGCAAGGGGTTCCGACCAGAATGAGGCCATTTTGTTGCACCGCTGAGGCCGTCGGGCTCGGACCCAGTCAGACACTCAATGATCGACTTCTTCACCCTGTGTGCCTTGTCAAAATGCTGTTTCATTGCTCTTTGGTGCCTGGTCACTGCCTGCTGTTCTTGGGTGCACCTAGTCGCCGGTTCTGCTACTCTCTGTGTTCTGAGTCTGTCCAGTGGCAGTTCCATCTCACGACCTAGCATGAGGGATGCCGGGGAGGCCTGTGTTGTTGTGTGTTTGCTTGCTCTGTAGTGCATTAGCGTTTGATTCAAAGCAGTTTGGAACGTGCACCCCTGGACCAGGTGCGCTCTGATGCCGTTCTTCAGCGTTTGGTTGAAGCGTTCCACCCCTCCGTTAGCTTGTGGGTTGTAGTAGGCCATGCGGATGTGTTTGATTCCCTTGTTGCTGAGATATGAGGAGAACTCGGCAGAGGTTAGCTGGGGCCCATTGTCCGTGGTAAGGGTGAGGGGTAGGCCCCACCTTGTGAACAGGCTGTCTAGGATGTCCACGATGGCCTGTGCTGTGACAGTTCCGACAGGAACCACTACTGGCCACTTAGAGTGGAGGTCATACACCACCACCAGGAAGCGCTGATGTTGAGGGACTGCGTGTCCATGGATTTCGCCACAGATGTCCAGTTGGATGTGCTCCCAGGGGCGGGACGGCCATGCGAGAGGCTGCAGGGGGGGTGGGGCGGACTGTCCTGTTTTCCCACTGAGGAGGCATGCAGCACAATCCCTGACCAGGGCTTCAATGTCGGGGTCGATGCCTGGCCACCACACAAGGTCTCGACATCACTGTTTGACCTTCACTATGCCCAAGTGCCCCTCGTGCGCCATGGATAGAACACGCGCACGCAGACCACTCGGGACCACAGTGCAAAACCCTCGAGAGACACAGACTTCTTCCCAGCTAGAAAGTTCGTGCTTCACCCTGGCGAAAGTCGCCAGCTCTTCCGGCACGTGTGCTGGCCATCCAGTGTGTATGTAGGTGCGCAGGGTAGACAGTGTAGGATCCTGTTCCGATGCTTGCTTCAGCTCCTCCAGTGAGACGACTGACTGAAGAGGAGCGTAAAGCATTTGTACGAGCTCTGTTTCGTTGTCGTCTGGCAAGACGGTCGGAGTAGTAGCTTCAAAGGAGCGTGAGAGGAGGTCTGCCACCACGTTATCCCTCCCCGGAGTGAACTTCAGCTGATAGTCGTACTGTCTGAGGCGGTCGGCCCATCTGTGCAGCCGAAGTGGCTTGTGGCCAATTCCTGATGTCGACAGTAGCGTTGTGAGGGACTGGTGGTCGGTTCGGAGCGTGAACAGACGGCCATATAGGTAGAGGTGCCACCTTTCGCACGCCCAGACACAGGCCAGTGCTTCTCGTTCGCCCACAGAGTACTGTTGTTCTGTGCGGCTCAGGGCCCTTGAGGCGAAGGCGATGCCCTTCTGCAGCTGTGAGAGGACAGCTCCTAGTGCTCCAGCTGAGGTGTCACATGTGACAATGGTGGGGCAGACGGGGTCAAAGTGAGCCAAGACTGGGGCTGTGGTGACCTGGCTCTTCAGTGAGCGGACCGCGTCTGAGCAGGCTGCTGTCCAGGCCCATGGCTCATCCTTCTTGAGGAGCTGGCGAAGGGGCGCTGTGGTCTGGGAGTAGTGGGGCCGAAACCAGAGGTAGTAAGCTGTCATGCCCAAGAATGAGGCCACCTGAGAGGCTGAGGTCGGTTCCGGGATCCGGTGGACGGCTTCAATGTTCGACATGAGTGGGGCAATGCCTTTGGCCGACAGGCGGAACCCCACAAACTCGACGGCTGGAGCTGCAAAGGTGCACTTTCCACCGTTAAGGGTCAGGTTGTTCTGCAGTAGAGCGCTGAATACTCTGTGGAGTCGATAATCATGGTTGTGGAGGTCAGGGCCGTGGACCACGATGTCATCCAGATAGACCGCCACCCCAGGTATTCCAGCGAGGATGGTGCTCATCACCTTCTGGAAGCAGCTGGGGGCGGAGCTAAGTCCAAATGGCATGCGTGTATATCTGAACACGCCAGCATGTGTAACAAAGGCCGTGAGGTCTCTGCTAGCTGCATGGAGGGGCACCTGAAGATAACCCTGACGAAGGTCAAGCTTCGTGGAGCCATGGAATTGTGCGGTCAGCTCCTCAGCTGTAGGCAAGGGGTACTTATCCGGGACAACGGCCTTGTTCACAGCACGGAGATCAACACAGGTCCAGATTCCACCTGACTTTTTGGTTGCGATGACCAAGTTTGAAATCCAGGGGGCAGCGTTGACTGGCTCAATGATGCCTGCATCCAACTGTGCCTGGAGATCTTTTGTGACGTCATCACGCAGTGCAAAGGGAATGCGCCGCAGGGGCTGCATGACTGGGGTCACTTCCGGATTCACTAGGGGCCTGTGAGTAAAAGCTGTGAGGCAGCCCAGTCCATCAAACAGAGTTGGCCAGTTCTGTTGCCATGTGCAGGTAACCTGGTGGATAGCTGACCCACTGTCATCTTTCAGTGTGAATCCCAAGCCTGTGAAGAGGTCGAGGCCCAAGAGGTTGCCCCCCCCCCGCTTTGCAACATGAAATGTGAATGATGGCAGATGCTTGGTGCCGTAGTGTACTGGGACCTGGAGGGTGCCTACAATGTCTATATTGGATCTGCCGTACCCACACAGGGCAGTGGAGGGCTGTTGGAGTGGTAGGTGACTGAAAAACTTGTAGTAAGTAGCAAGGTTGAGCAACGACACCGCAGCGCCAGTATCCAGCAGCAAAGGCAAACCCACCTCACCCAGCTGCACAGTGCATGTCCTGAATGACACATGGTTGGTGGAGACAGTTCGGATTTCCGTGTGTTCATGTTGACAGTGAGATGAAACTAAGGTCCTGTGCTGGGTGGAGCTAGTAGCTGGGGCAGAACGACACACTTTCGCAAAGTGATTGTATTTTGAACAGTTCTTGCATATTTTCCCAATGGCTGGGCAGTTTGAAGCCCTTGAATTGTGAGAGCTAGCCCCACAGTTGCCACAGCTACTTCTGTTTGTTTGTCTGTGTGCCTGCTGCACGGGCATGCCGGTGTCTGTGTCCATGCAGCTATCGACATGGGAGGCCGTGCGCAGCACGTGATCGTTGTAGTGCGCCTGCTCGGGCTGAAGCTGTTGTGTGAAAATAGCTGGGGGCTGAGTGTATGCTGCAGAGCTGTCTGTTAGCATAGTAGAGCATTCCAACGTCGCTTCAACCTGGAGTGCTATTTTAATAGCTCCATCTAGTTGTAAATTATCCGATTCCAAAAGTAGTTTCTCCCTTGTCTTTTTCACATAACGTCCCCTCTATCAACTGATCCCTGATGATCTCGTCCTGAACTGTCCTGTAGTTACAAGAGCTAGCCAAATCCCTCAGATTAGCCACGTAGCTTTGAATGGACTCACCCGGCCGTTGGTGTCTCTTCCGTAGCCGGTAGCGTCGGAGGAGCACTCGCTCTTTCCCGACAAAGTGGTTCCGTAGGAGGCTGACTGCAGCAGTGAATGTAGGAGCCGATCCAAGGGCTCTGAAAATACTCTGTCCCTCTGTACCGAGGCAGTGACGGAGCAGTGCTGTCCTCCGCTTGTCGGAGATTGTAGAAAAGTCCATAGCTTCGAGATAAGTGTTAACCTGTTATGGCTAGGGGGCAGTATTTTCACGGCTGGATAAAAAAACGTACCCGATTTAATCTGGTTACTACTCCTGCCCAGTAACGACAATATGCATATAATTATTGGCTTTGGATAGAAAACACCGTAAAGTTTCTAA
The DNA here is from genome assembly GCF_965601325.2 of Salmo salar. Classification (NCBI taxonomy): domain Eukaryota; kingdom Metazoa; phylum Chordata; class Actinopteri; order Salmoniformes; family Salmonidae; genus Salmo; species Salmo salar. The sequence goes on from NC_138294.1 coordinate 11,713,032, forward strand.
AACTGTTTGAATGGTGTCTGTGACTATAACAGAACTCATATGGCAGGCAAAAACCTGAGAACATTTCATGCAGGAAGTGGCCTGTCTGACAAGGTGTCGTTCTTCTTGTCTCTGTTTATTGAAGAGTGAGGATCTTAGCTGTCCCGTGACACTTCCTACGGCTGCCATAGGTTCTCAGAAGGCGGCAAAAAGCGGAATCGTGGCTTTGCACGCTCTGGCTGAAACAAAGTAGCGCGTTTGGGTAGTGGCTGGTTAGAGTACTGTGAGACTCAGGCTCGTGCCCGCGTCGACCGAAATGTTTGTTTTCATTCCTCTGTTTAGCTAAATGGACATTCCCGGTCGGAATATTATCGCTTTTTTACGAGAAAAATGGCATAAAAATGGATTTTAAACAGCGGTTGACATGCTTCGAAGTACGGTAATGGAATATTTAGATTTTTCTTGTCACGAATTGCGCCATGCGCACGACCCTTCTTTACCATTCGGATAGTGTCTGGGACGCACGAACAAAACGCCGCTATTCGGATATAACGATGGATTATTTTGGACCAAACCAACATTTGTTATTGAAGTAGCAGTCCTGGGAGTGCATTCTGACGAAGACAACAAAAGGTAATCAAACTTTTATAATAGTAAATCTGATATTGGTGAGTGCTAAACTTGCCGGGTGTCTAAATAGCTAGGCCGTGATGCCTGGGCTATGTACTTAGAATATTGCAAAATGTGCTTTCACCAAAAAGCTATTTTAAATCGGACATATCGAGTGAATAGAGGAGTTATGTATCTATAATTCTTAAAATAATTGTTATGCTTTTTGTGAACGTTTATCGTGAGTAATTTAGTAAATTGTTAGCAAATTCCCCGGAAGTTTGCGGGGGGTATGCTAGTTATGAACGTCACATGCTAATGTAAAAAGCTGTTTTTTTATATAAATATGAACTTGATTGAACAAAACATGCATGTATTGTATAACATAATGTCCTAGGTGTGTCATCTGATGAAGATCATCAAAGGTTAGTGCTGCATTTAGCTGTCTTCTGGGTTTTTGTGACATTATATGCTAGCTTGAAAAATGGGTGTCTGATTATTTCTGGCTTGGTACTCTGCTGACATAATCTAATGTTTTGCTTTCGCTGTAAAGCCTTTTTGAAATCGGACAGTGTGGTTAGATAAAGGAGAGTCTTATCTTTAAAATGCTGTGAAATAGTCATATGTTTCAAAAATTGAAGTTTTTGTATTTTTGAGGAATTTGTAATTCGCGCCACGCCTATCATTGGATATTGGAGCAGGTGTTCCGCTAGCGGAACGTCTAGATGTAAGAGGTTAAAGCTGTCAAGCCAGTTATTCCACGGGACTGGAGGTTCGCCAGGCACGGCGAGGAATGGTGCTGGCGGTGGTAAACTGAATTCAGCCATCTTCGTTGCCAATGTTATATCTAGCCTAGCCGTAGAAGAACGCACATCTGCACAGTTTCACATTGTAAATCACTCTCTCGTTTAATGACAGGTGCCACTCATTCTGACAACCCATTCATCCGTAAAGCAGCACACTGTCGTAAACCATAACGTACAGTATGACGTACAGCACGTCGTACCATACATAACAATTATACAGTTTATTAATGCATCTGAAAATGTGTTTTTCCTGCTGCGGTTGTTCTTTTCTAAATTGCATTGGGTATTGCCAGATTTGCACATTATTTCAAAAACTTTATTGAGACAACTGGTTATACATATGATGATTCTGTGATATGTCATTTCGTTGTTAAGTCTATGAAAAGTCAATCATGTTTTTGTTCAGCAAGTCATTATATAGTAGTGCACTTTATTTCATGTTGAATGACCTTTTCAAGCTCTTCAATGCATCACCAGGTGTAAATGCCTTCCAGTCCTCTGGGATATCTGCAGGAAGTGTTGAGTTTCCTCTGTCTTCAGTGATTCTCTCATTGAATTTGGTCATCACGTACTTCCAGTAGTCTGAAGCCTCAATGCTGGAATCTCCAGTTATTAACCAGTCAGGGTAATATTTCTGGTAGTCCTTGTAGGGGTGAAATGTTCCTCCAGTCTTGGCGTTGGAGAATCTACAGCCACTAACCACAAGAGATGAACATATCTCTATTACTAATTTATTTGAAGACCTCCACCTATAACCATTGATACCTTCTGAACGGTGAATGGAGGAATGGTGTTTGGTGTGCTTTATCCCCCCTGCTTCACAAGGTACACCACAGAAGGGACATTGTTCTCCACAGCCAAACAGACTGGTAAACATCTCGTCATGAGGCTTGAATGGTAGAGATCTGAGTCTCTCTTTGATGTCTCCTCCCTTATCGTACTCAGCTGCCAGTGACTGTTCCATTTCTCTCACACAATCTGTTAGGTAGTCAGCAAACTGTTCTTTATTTGCATCTTTAAGAATGAGCATCAGAATGGAATCCAGAGCATCTTTAGGAAAGACAAGCTTCTCTCCAAGAGCATCGCAAATAATGCCAATGAACATCTTGATGTTATTTACAGTAGTTTTATTGCTGACATTTGAAATGGCAGCAATAATGATTTTGACTATCTTTGACAGATGTTTTATCTCTAGTTTCTTCAGACCGTTGTCCTTTGAAAGTCGTTGGACAATTTGGTCAAACAGCCAGTCCTTCACAAACCTTTCATAATGCTTTATGTATTCTCTATATTGCTCATATTTTCCATCAGTCAGGAGCTGTTTCAAAATGGAGAACTGGAAAGCTCCTCGGGTGCTGTAATCCTCTGACCCTTTACCAGTCTTCACTTCATCAACTACATCAGGACCAATCATTTTGGTCACATAGTCCTGTACAGCTGTCTGTAAGAGCTTTGAGAACTCCTCAGCTTTCTTTTGGCACTGATCTCGGTTATGAAATAAGTCTTTGAACTCATTAAGGTACTTGTTCTTAGACTGTTCCAGACACTTTCTTGGGTCATTGACTTCAATAAAATCATCATGCATCTTCTGAAACTCTATGGCTGCTCTGCCACAGATGTGTTGTTTGAGAGAAACCTCACATTCCTCACTGGCTTGAACTTGTGTGTGTTGTTGCAATGTTTTGTCAATTATTCTAAGCAGTTCTTTGATGTGAGTGTCATAGTAATCAGTTTTGCTTTTCACCCTCTGGGTTACAAACTCCTGACACTGTCTCATGATGTCATCACAGAGGTCTTGTAGTTTTTTCCTGTGATAGTCGGAAGACCCATGCTTTGCAAAGTTTTTAACCTGCTTCCACCGACTCTCTGATTCCAAAACAAAGGCTTTTCTCCCACAATCCACCAAGATGTTTACAACCAACATCTTGTTGACAACACTCCCCCTCGTTGTCAGATTATCACGTAACATGACGAAGGCAGTTTGAGCCACATCTCTTCTTTGGAGACCTTTGAAAGTTATCTCAGACAGAGTGTTCCTCCACATGATTTCAAACTCTTTACTGAGGGCCTCATCATCTGATAGACCAGATTTTCTCTGTCTACATTTCTGAAGCAGATCTACTACCTTTCTCTCCAATGTACTTGTCTGAGAACTCTTGATGTTGTTCAGTTCTGTCATTCCCTTTTTGATTTCAACAGCTCCTAGCAGTTTGTTCTTTACTGTGTTTTCTATCTCTTTTCTCAGCGTTTTGGCACTGGACACAAAGTCCTCCTTGAATTTTTCGACAAGATTGACATGGCCATCTTGCTTTTCAAAGTATTTTACTAGATTGTCTTGGATTTTCTTTTCTCCCAATGATAGCTTCTCAGATGCTTCTATCATTAAGTCTTGTAGCACATCTCTTATGGACCTCTGGAGATGTTGATCTGTCATGACAATATTGGACATTTTAGTTTCAGCACTCACCATCCATTTATACATCTCCTTCTGGAAGGCCCATTCCCAATCATTGTACTCAGAGCATAATCTGGAGTATGCATCCGCAACCAAGCTGTTTCTGAAACTAAAGATAAATTTCTCAAATTTCACTGCCTCCCACAAGCTTTGTGTCCACTTCAAGAAACCTGTCAAGTCATCATTACTTTGGCATTTTCTGAAATCTTTCATCAAGGTCTTCTTGAAGCCGTACACAGCCTCACTGTAGCCAGCATTGACTGGAGCCATAGGGGGAGTCCCATGCCAGAGTCCTGGGATATAGCAGCTGCTTGTGTCTGGATCATACTCCATCACATCAGTGAACTTGGTGATATTCTCCTTCTTCTCCATTCTGGCTGCTGCCTGGGTCATTTCATTCAACTGTTCCAACAACTTCTTTCTGTCTCTCATGTTGTTGTCATGAGCAGACATGTCTGACACATTCTGGTGCATAAAATGACATATTGGCTTCTTCCCCACTTCCTTCATCCTGATAAAAGCATGAACAACAATCTGCAGAATGTCTTTCATCTCTGTGGAGTTCTCCATGGCAATGTTGATGATAGTGACATCACTGAGTCCTATCACCAGTGTGGCCAGTTCATTGTCATGTTCATAGCTATCATCTAGTTGAGATAGCGCTGGTGATTTCAACCCCTCTGTGTCAATGATCATGATGAAGTCACATTTCAACTCCTCCTTGAGTTCTTTGTTGACTTTAATCAGCAGCATGAAGGCCCCTCTGGTGCATCTTCCACTGCTGACAGCAAACTGGACACCAAACATGGTGTTGAGGAGAGTGGACTTCCCTGTGCTTTGGACCCCTAAAACTGTGACCACCCGGATCTTGCTGTTGGATTGGACAAGAGTATGAAGCTGAGTCAGTACAGCTGACATCCATTTCAGAGGGATATTTGATGCATCTCCATCCACAAGCTCAATGGGGAAACCATCCAACAGCATCTGAGCACACAATCCAGGGAGATGCTTCATCTGATTCCTTTGTAGGCCACTTTCAGGGAGGGAGCAGGCAGCTTCATATAATTGACCCAACTCACGCAGGAAGTGTTCAAGACCCAAGGAACAGTCAGATAATTGCTTATCCAAATCTTTAATTTTGTCTTTTTTCTCTGGAGAATTTTGGCAAAGATCTTTGTACCGGTCCCGCAAAGCAGACAGGTTCTGACGTGACAGATTGTCCAGATTTATCCGCATCCATTTGAGGAAATAGGATCGCTCAGGTCCTGATCTTGACATTCCAGAAATGAAGCGTGCCATTGCATCTGACATGTCACATTTACGTTGCTTCTTTCTCAACTCTTCCACCTTTTTCTTCAGAGAGCTTTTGTAGTGTTCAATGTTTTGTTCCCCTGCTTTCCTCAGTCTACATCTCTCTTTCTCCAACTGGGAAATCTCTTTCCAGATTTGCCCTTGTAAGGGTAGCTGTTTGTCTTTGAATTTAATTGTGTCTTTGATGTTCCTGGTGATTTCATCTGCCATCTTCCTGGCACTCTGACACTCATCACTGTCTTCATCAACCAGAATCCCAAACTGATGAGCCACGTCAGCCATGTTTTCAATTGTCAATCTGTTTTTTATTTTTTTGATGTTGTCACCCACAGATGACTGCAGGGTTTTAACAAATTCTGCATCATTCTGCTTCTTCTTCACAATCACATTTGTTGGGTTGATTCTGTAATTTGTGATCATTTTCTTCAATGTGTCGACCCTGAATGTTTTTTTCTGAGAGTTGACAACCAGAAATAACTCTGCTTTTGTGATTTTGCCTTCCAAAACCTTGAAATCTGACTCAAAATCATCAATGAAAATGTATACTGCAGCTGATGTTTGACACAGAAAAGAGAACTGTGTTTCAAAGGACCTGATGTCTCCTCTGAGATTGGCCACTGCCACAGGCTCTGTGAACATGTCTATGTTTCTGTTCCCAGATGGAAAGTACCAGCTGATTTCAACCAATCCATTTGAGATTTGCAAAGGGACATCGCCACATTCCATATCATGATGAACAAAACTGTCATGGTACTGTTGAGTGTTACTAAGCAACTTGTTCAAAATCTGAGACTTGGACAAGCTGCTCTCTCCTAGCCTAACAAAGGACACCATAGGAATATCAGAGACAACAATTCTGTCCTCCACAAAAGCATTTGTGGCCATTTGGGAAGAGGGTCTAAACTTCCTCACTATGTCCCTCAAGGCCCACAGTATCAATGTGCTTTGTTTTGTGTCACAGTTGGGCAGCAGCAGAGGAACAGCAAACTGACACATGGACATTTTCTGGACCAACTCCTGTTGCAAGAAACCATCTGAACACAGAAACAGGGCTGTAATCAGGTCCAGTGGATTAATTACATTACTGTTATCAGTGTCAGTGTCCAGGTTGCCTACACCATAATAGGAAACATACTGGTCAGTGGTCAGACATTTGACACTCCTAGCATTCACATTTGCCATCATTAATTTCTTAAGGAAGGCCCCTGGAAGTGACTGCATAGTGGTAAGAGGTTCATCTGATGTAGTATTAGCATTTATCTCAAGGACAGTACTTAACGTCAGCTTGTTTTCATAATGATCTTCTAGTCCAGTCTTTGATAACAGCTCCCTGAGACAGGATCCTGTAAATAGAAATGAAAAGATAGCCATGATTACAAATCCTCTTCAACGTGTAGCAGAAAAGCACCTTAACAGGTGTTTTACAATGTATTTTAGATTAAGTTAAAGCAAGCAAAGGCAGACCATCTCTGACACAATGACTCACAGAAATGGAAGCAAGCATTTAAAGGTGAATTCAGATACAGTATGAGCTGCAAATCCATGGAGCTCCTTATCTCCTAAGGGAGCTATTATGATATCAGATTCAGTATGGTAATTTCTGTTTGGATACATTTGGAAGCAGCCATTTTACTGCAACACCAATGAAATATCAATTCAATGGACAAATTGTCAGCTAACTGTGTTTATTGTGATAGAACTATATCAGTATCTCTTTACTTTACAGTATGGAATAAAGGTACAATAACATGTCCTGTTTCTAGATCTATATCAGTATTTCTATCCATTACAGCATGGAATAAAGGTACAATAACAGGTCCTGTTTCTAGATCTATATCAGTATTTCTATCCATTACAGCATGGAATAAAGGTACAATAACAGGTCCTGTTTCTAGAACTATATCAGTATCTCTATACATTACAGCATGGAATAAAGGTACAATAACATGTCCTGTTTCTAGAGCTATATCAGTCTCTCTATACATTACAGCATGGAATAAAGGTACAGTAACAGGTCCTGTTTCTAGAACTATATCAGTATCTCTATACATTATAGCATGGAATAAAGGTACAATAACAGGTCCTGTTTCTAGAACTATATCAGTATCTCTATACATTACAACATGGAATAAAGGTACAATAACAGGTCCTGTTTCTAGAACTATATCAGTATCTCTATACATTACAGCATGGAATAAAGGTACAATAACAGGTCCTGTTTCTAGAACTATATCAGTATCTCTATACATTACAGCATGGAATAAAGGTACAATACCATGTCCTGTTTCTAGAGCTATATCAGTATCTCTTTACATTACAGCATGGAATAAAGGTACAATACCATGTCCTGTTTCTAGAGCTATATCAGTATCTCTATACATTACAGCATGGAATAAAGGTACAATAACATGTCCTGTTTCTGTAGCGTGAGGCAGCTTGATATACAAGTAGTGTACACTCCCTGGTCAGGACGCTACTCTATTGCAGGGCTTTACCCCCAATCTATCTCCTTAATGCTGAGTGCCAAGCAGAGACTTATTTAGTCCCAGTTTTACACTGTTTGTTATGACTCAGCCAAGGATCAAACTCCCAACCTACCAATCTCAGGGCGGACACTCTCACTACAAGGCAAGTTGTTGGTCGAATGAGACACCAAAATATTCTGGACATTCCTCGCGAACACCGTTTTTCCTGCACTTTTGTTGTTGTTGCGTCACATGCAATATCGTCAGAAAATTACTGCCTGGATCAGCTGATGATGATGGAAATTGTCCCGACGTAACTAAACTACTAGACACCAAATGAACCACTTTAATGACAATATTGATTTTAGTTTAATGAATCAAGTTAATGTGACTGTTTCTGTTAGAAGCATTTGATTTTGCAAACTGAAATTACTTTGGATTTGTGTGCCAGTGAAAACTGTTTTCACAACGTAACAATAGACACAAAAAGTTACTTTGTTACACTGTATCTCAGAGATCTGCATCCAAAAAATAGACAGCTGGATCCAGGATTCATACAGAGTTTCAAGTCCAATGTCTAATTGAACTGTTAAATGTTTACCATATGATATAACAATAAACATAAATGCAAGGAAAGAAAAGCAGTGTTTTATGATTGTTACTGAATCCATCAAGACGCCAACCGTGAAAAAAGGTTTAAACATAGTTTCAAAAATCTACTTGTTAGTTTTGTAGCTACAGGTAACTGCCAAAGTGAAGGAAACACCAACATAAAGTGTCTTAATAGGGCGTTGGATCACCATGAGCCAGAAAAGCTTAAATGCATATTGATTCTACAAGATTATAGAACTCTATTGGAGGGATGTGACACCATTCTTCCATAAGAAATATAATAATGTTGTGTTTTGTTAATGGTGGTGTAAAATGCAGTTTCAATCACGGCGCCAGAATTTCCCATAAGTATTCAACTGAGTTGAGATCTGGTGACTGAGACAGCCATGGCATACGGTTTACATCGTTTTCATGCTCAAACCATTCAGTGATCACTCGTGCCCTGTGGACGGGGGTATTGTCATCCTGTAGGGGTATAGCCATGGTAGCCAAAAGAATTGCCTGCCCAGCATTTTTATACATGACCTTAACCATGAAGGGAATTAACTCAAGAATGGGCACTCTTACTGAGAGTTGTGGCTGCTTGGCATGATGTATTATTGTCTCCAACTTCTTGCCCTTTACGCCGTAATCTTTGCCCAATAATGTTTGTGCCATGTTTTGTGCTGCTACCATGTTGTGCTGCTGCCATGTTGTGCTGCTACCATGCTGTTGTCATGTGGTGTAGCTACCATGCTGTGTTGTCATGTGTTGCTGCCATGCTATGTGGTTGTCTTAGGACTCTCTTTATGTAGTGTTGTGGTGTGGTGTCTCTTGTTGTAACGACTGTCGTAGAGAGGGGACCAAGATGCAGCGTGGCACATGTTCATGATTCTTTAACCTGTTGGGTCTAGGGGGCAGCATTTGCACGTCTGGATAAAAAAAATGTACCCGATTTAATCTGGTTACTAATCCTACCCAGTAACTAGAATATGCATATACTTATTATATATGGATAGAAAACACTCTAAAGTTTCCAAAACTGTTTGAATGGTGTCTGTGAGTATAACAGAACTCATTTGGCAGGCAAAACCCTGAGACATTTTCTGACAGGAAGTGGATACCTGATGTGTTGTATTGACTTTAAACCTATCCCATTGAAAAACACAGGGGTTTAGGAATATTTTGGCACTTCCTATTGCTTCCACTAGATGTCACCAGCCTTTACAAAGTGTTTTGAGTCTTCTGGAGGGAGATCTGACCGAACAAGAGCCATGGAACGATGATGGCCCATTAGACACCTTGCGCGCGAGTTCATGTTGGGTACCCTCGTTCCAATACGTTATAAAAGAGTATGCATTCGTCCACCTTGAATATTATTCATGTTCTGGTTAAAAAAGGCCTTAATGATTTATGCTATACAACGTTTGACATGTTTGAACGAACGGAAATATATTTTTTCCCCTCGTTCATGACGAGAAGTCCGGCTGGCTTACATCATGTGCTAACGAGACGGAGATTTTTGGACATAAATGATGAGCTTTTTTGAACAAAACTACATTCGTTATGGACCTGTGATACCTGGAAGTGACATCTGATGAAGAGAATCAAAGGTAATGGATTATTTACATAGTATTTTCGATTTTAGATCTCCCCAACATGACGTCTAGTCTGTATCGCAACGCGTATTTTTCTGGGCGCAGTGCTCAGATTATTGCAAAGTGTGATTTCCCAGTAAGGTTATTTTTAAATCTGGCAAGTTGATTGCGTTCAAGAGATGTAAATCTATAATTCTTTAAATGACAATATAATATTTTACCAATGTTTTCTAATTTTAATTATTTAATTTGTGACGCTGACTTGACTGCCGGTTATTGGAGGGAAACGATTTCCTCAACATCAATGCCATAGTAAAACGCTGTTTTTGGATATAAATATGAACTTGATAGAACTAAAAATGCATGCATTGTCTAACATAATGTCCTAGGAGTGTCATCTGATGGAGATTGTAAAAGGTTAGTGCATCATTTTAGCTGGTTTTATGGTTTTGGTGACCCTGTCTTTGACTTGACAAAACATTACACACAACTCTTGTAAATGTACTGTCCTAACATACTCTAAATTTATGCTTTCGCCGTAAAACCTTTTTGAAATCGTAAAACGTGGTTAGATTAAGGAGATGTTTATCTTTCAAATGGTGTAAAATAGTTGTATTTTTGAAAAATTTGAATTTTGACATTTATTTGGATTCAAATTTGCCGCTCTTGAAATGCACCTGCTGTTGATGGAGTGCACCACGGGTGGCACGCTAGCGTCCCACCTAGCCCCAAGAGGTTAATTAAAATCCAACAAACACTCGAACAAAAATAATAAAGCGAAACAAAAGCGCACAGTTCTGTCAGGTGCAAAAACACAAAACAGAAAACAACTACCCACAAACAATCAGAGACAACGACTGACAGCTGCCTCTGATTGGAAACCATACCTGGCCAAAACATAGAAATAAAATGACATAGAATGTCTCTCTCAGGTCAGGGCGTGTCATTTGTCCTATATTTTTATTTTATTGACTTATTTTTAATCCCCCGTCACCACAGGAGGCCTTTTCCCTTTTGGTAGGCGTCATTGTAAATAAGAGTTTGTTCTTTACCTCTACGGGCTAGGGGGCAGTATTGAGAATTAAAAAAAATATATGTGCCCATTTTTAACTGCCTCCTACACCAACTCAGAAGCTAGGATATGCATATTATTAACAGATTTGGATAGAAAACACTCTGAATTTTCAAAACAGTTTGAATGGTGTCTGTAAGTATAACAAAACTCATATGGCAGGCAAAAACCTGAGAAAAATCCAACCAGGAAATTAGAATTTTGTGGCTGTACTATTTTCGAGTCATTGCTAATAGATCACACAGTGACAAAGGATTAATTTCGCACTTCCTACGGCTTCCACTAGATGTCAACGATCTTTATAAAGTTGTTTGAAGCGTCTATGATGAACAGAGACCGGATGACAACAAAGAGAAGTTGACGTCCCTGGGATGTCGTCACTTCATTATTGCACGCACCTGCGTGTGCATGTGAGGCGAGATATTTTTCAAAAACGTTTTTCAAGACACAGGAGAGGTCGGGTTGAAATATTACTGATGTTTCACGTTAAAAATGGCCCTAAAGATTGATGCTAAACAACGTTTGACATGTTTGAACGAACGTAAATAGATTTTTTTTGTACTTTTCGTCATGACTTTTCCCCTCCCGCCCTACATTTTGAGGAGCCTAACAACATGGAACAACTTGGAGTTATTTGGACATAAATTATGAACTTTGTCGAAAGAAACCACATTTGTTGTGGACCTGGAATCCCTGGAAGTGCCTTCTGATGAAGATAATCAAAGGTAAGGGATTATTTACAATAGTATTATTGATATTAGATGGTGCTAACCTGTATATCCTAGCCTATTGTTCTTAGCATGTTCTTAGCATAGCACCCCGTTTATTGCAAAGTGTGATTTCCCAGTAAAGTTATTTTGAAATCTGGCAATGCGGTAGCATTTACGAGATGTTAATCTATAATTCTTTGAATGACAATATTATAATTTACCAATGTTTTCGAATAGTAATTTTGTAAATTGTAACACTGATTCACTGGAAGCATTTGAGGGAGAAAAAAATTCTGAATTTCACCGCTACTGTAAAATGCTGTTTTTGGATATAAATATGAACTTGATGGAACAAAAAATGCATGTATTGTATAACATAATGTCCTAGGAGTGTCATCTGATGAAGATTGTCAAAGGTTAGTGCATAATTTTAGCTGGTTATCTGCTTTTGGTGACGCCTGTCTTTGAATTGACAAAACATTACACACAGCTATTTTCAATGTACTCTCCTAACATAACCTAACTTTATGCTTTCGCCGTAAAGCCTCTGAAATCGGACAATGTGGTTGGATTGAGGAGATGTTTATCTTTCAAATGGTGAAAAATAGTTGATTGTTTGAGAAATTGAAATTATTAGATTCTGCAGTTTTGAATTTCCCGCCGTGGTCACTTGTCAATAAATCCCAATACCGGGATCAGAGCGGGAAGGGGTCCTCAACATTAACTGACTTGCCTTTTGGTTAAATAAAATAAAACATTTAAAGAAATACCACACCTGTGTGTAAGCACCTGCTTTCAATATACTTTGCATCCCTCATTTACTCAAGTGTTTCCCTTTTTTTAGAATGTACCTGTATCTTCCTGCATTATATCTTAACGTAATAATGTGAAAGAAACAGCAGATTATTATCAATGACTATTCAACAGCTCTTACATTTTGTCCACCACAGGAAATCCTCATTGGCACCCGAATTTACAGAATGACCCAATTCTATTATTGTTTCAGGGTAAGCATACAGTATGTAAGAGGGATAACAACATGGTCACTAATGCTGAAAGTAATGGTTTGAGGATGAGGGTTAGAAAAGGGGATCCCTTTCACCACATTGTTACTGTATTATTACCCCTACAGTATGTAGCTTGCCTGTATTACCCTGAAAAAAAACATATAATTACAGTGAATGGGGTAACAAGGCAAAAGTATGTCTTTATGGTGAGAAACAAGAACTTGTTGCCATGTTTTTATCATCTTATTACCCCTTTAGTCCATGCTGTAATGTAAAGTGCTACTGATGCCTCGAAATTGAACCAACCAAAACAAACCATAAACCTACCATATTTGATCTCATAATAATTATCATTAGAGTTGAATAGCTCAAAGCATTTACAGCTTACATCTGAATTCACTTTTTAGCTGACCTACGGTGCTAGGACCCCTAATAATGATCTGTGCATACAATGATTATAATTGACAATGTTCAGACATACTTATAATGATTATGAAAGTGTATAAAGGCTGGAAAATTGCACACATTAAAACATACGTATAACCTTTTTTATAGTTTATAAATGCTTCATAATATAATTTTTTAGAACAAGGTGTTACCAAATCATATGTCATTGAAAGTGAAGTGTCGTGGTACCTTTGGTTGTTTCTCCTGAGGAATCCTCCTTCTTTGGTTTCGACTTATCTCTGGCATTTGTCACTGGCTCTTTCTCTTCAAATTTCTATTAAAAGTTTAATTCGTAGGTTTAAAATGATTATATTGTAACATTGAATCTACATTTCTAGTCTGTTGACGATGAAGCCCATTAGCTTCCATTTTGAATAAGGGCACCTTAATGCCGAGTTTGGCATGCCTAGTTTGGGTTTAATTCATACTAAGGCTGTCATTGTTGTGTTGTGACGGCTATCTTACTGATATTGCCAATGTTACTGTACATCAGGATAGGTGATATGTTTGGAAAAAGTAACTTTACACTTTTAACATAAAAATGTCCCCTATGTTCCCGTTTCAGACCAAATCATATTTGAAGGGCCAGTACAGCCATGTTAAACAGCAGCCATAACATCACCTATTGGTCCACAATAAACTTTTATACTTTTCCAAACTGTACCTCTATAAAATTCAACATCTCGCCCAATAGACTTCATTAGAGCAAGATCACACAATGAGACAGCACAACAGTGGTTGCTATCTTGGATTTTATGGAAGTACATATTTTCATAGTAGCCTACTCAGCATAACCCTAGTCATCACCCACCTTTAGTTCTTCCTGTTTTTCCTGGTGAATATACTCTCCCAAGCCCTTCTCTGGTTTGGAAGGAGATGGAGCCGCAATCTGTGGATGGAGCTTTGGGTCAATAATACATCAACAAATTAGTGATTTCACTAGATCCACAAATGTACACTGAACTTTGTATTGTTTTTCACTTTACATAGTTTATGTTCAAAATGTATATTACAACTAAAACATGCTAGATCTCAACCTTATATAAACATAAACTAAGACATTTAGCTTTGACCTTGAAATGAAACATGGTACATTACAGGAACATGATCAGCATGACCACTGAAGATGTAAATGATGTAAGTGTGTCTTACCCTCTCTGCCCTCTCCTCATTCTTGCCAACATGAGTACATGATACCTCCTCTGGTGGGCCTAGAATGGAGGTTGAGATATAGGACGGTAATAATGGCAGGAGAACAGCAGCAAAAGGGAGAGGCAGTGAAATCAGATACAGTAAAAACAATGTGTGTATGAAATGTATAATCTTCCACCATTATATCACCCACACACCCAGTTAAACACATACTTGTGAAAACAACAATTATTTAATGAAGATCCTTATTTGGTAGATTTTACATTACTGTTTCAACTTGAATATTTTTGTGAGTTATGACATTTAAATCCTTTACATTTAAGTCATTTATCAGACTTGAACTGTAAGGGCAATGACAGGAACTGGTATGAAGAACTTGAAAGTAACTGTCCAGTGAAAATCTGAACTTTAAAAGTTCATATTCTGTTAACTCGGGGTACTAACGTAAGGTTTTGGGTGTTCAGAGCAGCTTCAAGCTGGTGAAGAATGTATGTTTTAAAATCTCAATAGTGTTTCCATTATTTTGACAGTTACCTATATATTCCTGCATTATATCTTAATATTATATTGTGAAGAAAAAACTGCAGGAAAAAAAATATTTAATTACCTTTTCTTTGTAAGCAACGACGCAGGAGATGAGAATCAGGTACAGAGAGTGAAGGTTTTAATTGTTGACGGACATGAAATGGAACAGGAACAGCGTCTGGACAGGAACACATAACAAACACAATAATGCGGACACAGGGAACACAACCAAGGAACAGACAGATATACAGGGGGTAATCAACAAAGTGAAGGAGTCCAGGTGAGTCCAATGTGCGCAGCTGCGCATAATGTGGGAAACAGGTGTGTATGACGACAGGTAGCCTGGCGCCCGAGAGCGGGAACAGGCGTCACATTTGTGGAGGGGAAACTATGTCCTTCATATTGTAATTAATTATAGGTCATATTTCATAGAAATCTGGAAACACTGAAAAGTTACTTAAAAGCTGTAATCCGCATTAGGTTAAAAACCCTCAAAGTGCACTATTTTTTTTTTTAGGAACAATTCACGTGGGGACTGAGGCACTTGTCTTCTCAAAGTGTCTGGGTTTATTGTAAGACCCTTATAATAACACATTTTTAGGCAGCTACTAAAGTACATATTGAAGAGTAATGTAAAATGCACTGAAGGGTAGGTCGTCAAATATAGTAATAAGTCCTTACCCTGAAAACGCTGCAACCTGTTCTGGGCCAACTTCCCTGGAGAGGTAGGCACTTGTGTAGTCAAGGTAACTGGATCTTCTTCTGGCAGAGGGGTCACAACACAATGTTTATCTGTCATGCTTTTCTGTACCTCCTCCTATAGCTGGCTAATCTGTTGTTGCATTGCTTGCATTAACTGCTGTTGATTCAACATGAAACCCAGTAGCATGGCTCCTAGCGCTGCCAAGCCATCAGGAGTGCCAGGCTGTGAACAGGTTTCATGCTAAACCCATTCAGTGATCACTCATGCCCTGTGGATGGGGGTATTGTCATCCTGTGGGGGTATAGCCATGGTTGCCAAAATAATGGCCTGCCCAGTATTTTTATTCATGACCCTAAGCATGAAGGGATGTTAATTGCTTAATTAACTCAGGAACCAAACCTGTGTGGAAGCACCTGCTTTCAATATCATTTTCACGGATCCCTCCGGTTCTGTTGCTCATTCAGTGCACCAGTTGCGGCGGTCTACTTCACCGGCCTCTAGGCACTGAACGGTGTCATTACGCACACCTGGTTCCAATTCCTCACTGATTGTATTTGTATATTTGGGCGGTTGATTATTGTTCCAATGTCCGTTGTTCCTGTGAGTACCTGTGCTGTGCTTTGGCTTTCGTGCCATTAGGATTGTGGATGTACGTATTACGGGTCTCGCCCCGTGTATTTATTTGAGGTACTCCTCAATCTTTTGTTTGGGTTTCAACCCTGTGTTTTGTATACGTGTTTGTTTGGTCTTCGTCCCCGTGCCTTTACATGGCACGCTGCAATTTGGGTCAATAAAAACACCTATTACGCATTCCTGCGCCTGTCTCCCGATCCTTCACACAATGTGACAATACTTTGTATCCCTCATTTACTTAAGTGTTTCCATTATTTTTTCAGTTACCTGTATGTTCCTGCATTATATCTTAATGTAATAATGTGAAAGAAGCAGCAGATTAATCTCAATGACGTAATCAACAGCCCTTACACAAGATGTCCACCACAGGAAATCCCGAAACCTGCCCCTCCGCCTGCCCTGCCGGAAGCTGGGCCCGCGGTTTGAGGGGCCGTTCAAAGACCTGAGGAGAGTGAACGAGGTGTGTTCCAGGATACAGCTTCCCCCCGATTACCGTATTAACCCCTTGTTCCATGTGTCTCTCCTCGGGCCGGTGGTAGTCGGTCCGCTCCAGGGATCTGAGGTGCGGGAGGTTCCTCTGCTCCCTCTGGCCATCGAGGGGGCCCCGGCGTACTCTGTTCGTTCCATCCTTGATTCGAGGAGTCGGACGAGGGGCCTTCAGTACCTTGTGGAGTGGGAGGGGTACGGTCCGGAGGAGAGGTGCTTGGTTCCGGTGGCGGACGTGTTGAACCCTGAACTGTTGCAGGAGTTCCACCCTCTCCGGCCGGATCGCCCTGCACCTCGCCCTCCGGGTCGTCCCCGAGGCCGTTGTCGGCGCGCTGCTGGAGCCGCATGTCATGGGGGCGGGTACGCTCACGACTTTCACCGAAGTCGGCTCCTCTCCTTGTTCGGGCGGCGGTCGGCGGTCGACGTCACCGGGCCTTCTAGCCATCGCCTCTCCATTTTTCTTTGTTACATTTGTTTTGTCTTGTTCCCCGCACACCTGGTTTACATTCCCTAATCACATTGTATATATATATTCCTCTGTTCCCCCCATGTCCTTGTGTGGAATTGTTTTGTTACATGTTCAGTGTGACGCGCCAGGCTGGTTATTTTCCCCCCTGGGTATTCTTGTGTAACCCATAGGAGTTTGGATTATTACGTTTGTTTTTTGTGACTGTATTTTGCGCATTTGTCTTTTGCATTTTGGCTGGAGGTTTGACGCTGTTGCGTCCGTTTGTTGTGCTTCTGCCCAATAAAGAGTGCGCCTGATCACAACTCTCTGCTCTCCTGCACCTGTCTTCAACACCAGTAGTGCAGACGTTGACACTCTCTATACATTACAACATGGAATAAAGGGAAACTAACATGTTCTGTTTCTAGAACTATATCAGTATCTCTATACATTACAGCATGGAATAAAGGTACAATAACAGGTCCTGTTTCTAGAGCTAAATCAGTATCTCTATACATTATAGCATGGAATAAAGGTACAATAACAGGTCCTGTTTCTAGAGCTAAATCAGTATCTCTATACATTACAGCATGGAATAAAGGTACAATAACAGGTCCTGTTTCTAGAGCTATATCAGTATCTCTTTACATTACAGCATGGAATAAAGGTACAATAACATGTCCTGTTTCTAGAGCTAAATCAGTATCTCTATACATTACAGCATGGAATAAAGGTACAATAACAGGTCCTGTTTCTAGAGCTATATCAGTATCTCTTTACATTACAGCATGGAATAAAGGTACAATAACATGTCCTGTTTCTGTAGCGTGAGGCAGCTTGATGTACAAGTAGTGTACACTCCCTGGTCAGGACGCTACTCTATTGCAGGGCTTTACCCCCAATCTATCTCCTTAATGCTGAGTGCCAAGCAGAGACTTATTTAGTCCAAGTTTTACACCGTTTGTTATGACTCAGCCAAGGATCAAACTCCCAACCTACCAATCTCAGGGCGGACACTCTCACTACAAGGCAAGTGGTTGGTCGAATGAGACACCAAAATATTCTGGACATTCCTCACGAACACCGTTTTTCCTGCACTTTTGTTGTTGTTGCGTCACATGCAATATCGTCAGAAAATTACTGTCTGGATCAGCTGATGATGATGGAAATTGTCCCGACGTAACTAAACATCTAGACACAAAATGCTCATCCAAGTATTATGTGTAATTATTGAAGAACCACTTTAATGACAATATGTATTTTAGTTTAATGAATCAAGTTAATGTGACTGTTTCTGTTAGAAGCATTTGATTTTGCAAACTGAAATTACTTTGGATTTGTGTGCCAGTGAAAACTGTTTTCACAACGTAACAATAGACACAAAAAGTTACTTTGTTACACTGTATTTCAGAGATCTGCATCCAAAAAATAGACAGCTGGATCCAGGATTCATACAGAGTTTCAAGTCCAATGTCTAATTGAACTGTTAAATGTTTACCATATGATATAACAATAAACATAAATGCAAGGAAAGGAAAGCAGTGTTTTATGATTGTTACTGAATCCATCAAGACGCCAACCGTGAAAAAATGTTTAAACATAGTTTCAAAAATCTACTTGTTAGTTTTGTAGCTACAGGTAACTGCCAAAGTGAAGGACACACCAACATAAAGTGTCTTAATAGGGCGTTGGATCACCATGAGCCAGAAATGCTTAAATGCATTTTGATTCTACAACATTCTACAAGATTATAGAACTCTATTGGAGGGATGTGACACCATTCTTCCATAAGATATATAATAATTTTTTGTTTTGTTAATTACATTTACATTTTACATTTTAGTCATTTAGCAGACGCTCTTATCCAGAGCGACTTACAGTAGTGAATGCATACATTTCATACTTAAAAAAAATAAATAAAACATTCATACTGGCCCCCCGTGGGAATCGAACCCACAACCCTGGCGTTGCAAACACCATGCTCTACCAACTGAGCCACAGGGACAATAAAGGCATTGGAAAACGCAGTTTCAGTCACGGCGCCAGAATTTTCCATAAGTATTCAACTGAGTTGAGATCTGGTGACAGACAGCCATGGCATATGGTTTACATCGTTTTCATGCTCAAACCATTCAGTGATCACTCGTGCCCTGCGGACGGGGGTATTGTCATCCTGTGGGGGTATAGCCATGGTAGCCAAAGGAATGGTCTGCCCAGCATTTTTCTACATGACCTTAACCATGAAGGGAGGTTAATTGCTTAATTAACTCAAGAATGGGCACTCTTACTGAGAGTTGTGGCTGCTTGGCGTGATGTATTATTGTCTCCAACTTCTTGCCCTGAACGCCGTAATCTTTGCCCAATAATGTTTGTTCCATGTTTGTGCTGCTACCATGTTGTGCTGCTGCCATGTTGTGTTGCTACCATGTTGTTGTCATGTGGTGTAGCTACCATGCTGTGTTGTCATGTGTTGCTGCCATGCTATGTGGTTGTCTTAGGACTCTCTTTATGTAGTGTTGTGGTGTCTCTTGTTGTACGTGTGTTTTGTCCTATATTTTTAATCCCCCGTCACCACAGGAGGCCTTTTCCCTTTTGGTAGGCCGTCATCGTAAACAAGAGTTTGTTCTTAACTGACTTGCCTTTTGGTTAAAAAAAATAAAAAAATAAAAAAAAATACCACACCTGTGTGTAAGCACCTGCTTTCAATATACTTTGTATCCCTCATTTACTCAAGCGTTTCCCTTTTTTTAGAATTTACATGTATGTTCCTGCATTATATCTTAACGTAATAATGTGAAAGAAACAGCAGATTATTATCAATGACTTATCAACAGCTCTTACATGTTGTCCACCACAGGAAATCCTCATTGGCACCCAAATTTACAGAATGACCCAATTCTATTATTGTTTCAGGGTAAGCATACAGTATGTAAGAGGGATAACAACATGGTGACTAACTGTCACGTCCTGACCAGTAAAAGGGGTTATTTGTCATTATAGTTTGGTCAGGCCGTGGCAGGCGGTGTTTGTATTGTGTGTTTTGGTTTTTGATTTTTGTTCTATGTTTTCTATATCTTGGGTTAAATCTAGTTTTCTATTTCTATGTTGGTTTTTGTGCATGACCTCCAATTAGAGGCAGCTGGTTGTCGTTGTCTCTAATTGGAGGCCATATTCAGTTGATGTTGTTTTACTTGTGTTTTGTGGGTGGTTATTTTCTGTATAGCCTGTGAGCCTTATGGAACTGTTTTTCGTCGTTTGTTTATTTTGTTTAAGTGTTTTCTTTAAATAAATTAAGAAGATGAGCACTTTACCCGCTGCGCCTTGGTCCAATCCTTATTATGTCTATGACACCAACGCTGAAAGTAATGGTTTGAGGATGAGGGTTAGAAAAGGGGATCCCTGTCACCACATTGTTATTGTATTATTACCCCTATAGTATGTAGCTTGCCTGTATTACCCTGAAAAAAATACATATAATTACAGTGAATGGTGTAACTAGGAAATAGTATGTCTTTATGGTGAGAAACAAGAACTTGTTGAATGTTTTTATCATCTTATTACCCCTTTAGTCCATGCTGTAATGTAAAGTGCTACTGATGCCTCGAAATTGAACCAACCAAAACAAACCCTAAACCTACCATATTTGATCTCATAATAATTATCATTAGAGTTGAATAGCTCAAAGCATTTACAGCTTACATCTGAATTCACTTTTTAGCTGACCTACGGTGCTAGGACCCCTAATAATGATCTGTGCATACAATGATTATAATTGACAATGTTCAGACATACTTATAATGATTATGAAAGTGTATAAAGGCTGGAAAATTGCACACATTAAAACATACGTATAACCTTTTTTATAGTTTATAAATGCTTCATAATATAATTTTTTAGAACAAGGTGTTACCAAATCATATGTCATTGAAAGTGAAGTGTCGTGGTACCTTTGGTTGTTTCTCCTGAGGAATCCTCCTTCTTTGGTTTCGACTTATCTCTGGCATTTGTCACTGGCTCTTTCTCTTCAAATTTCTATTAAAAGTTTAATTCGTAGGTTTAAAATGATTATATTGTAACATTGAATCTACATTTCTAGTCTGTTGACGATGAAGCCCATTAGCTTCCATTTTGAATAAGGGCACCTTAATGCCGAGTTTGGCATGCCTAGTTTGGGTTTAATTCATACTAAGGCTGTCATTGTTGTGTTGTGACGGCTATCTTACTGATATTGCCAATGTTACTGTACATCAGGATAGGTGATATGTTTGGAAAAAGTAACTTTACACTTTTAACATAAAAATGTCCCCTATGTTCCCGTTTCAGACCAAATCATATTTGAAGGGCCAGTACAGCCATGTTAAACAGCAGCCATAACATCACCTATTGGTCCACAATAAACTTTTATACTTTTCCAAACTGTACCTCTATAAAATTCAACATCTCGCCCAATAGACTTCATTAGAGCAAGATCACACAATGAGACAGCACAACAGTGGTTGCTATCTTGGATTTTATGGAAGTACATATTTTCATAGTAGCCTACTCAGCATAACCCTAGTCATCACCCACCTTTAGTTCTTCCTGTTTTTCCTGGTGAATATACTCTCCCAAGCCCTTCTCTGGTTTGGAAGGAGATGGAGCCGCAATCTGTGGATGGAGATTTGGGTCAATAATACATCAACAAATTAGTGATTTCACTAGATCCACAAATGTACACTGAACTTTGTATTGTTTTTCACTTTACATAGTTTATGTTCAAAATGTATATTACAACTAAAACATGCTAGATCTCAACCTTATATAAACATAAACTAAGACATTTAGCTTTGACCTTGAAATGAAACATGGTACATTACAGGAACATGATCAGCATGACCACTGAAGATGTAAATGATGTAAGTGTGTCTTACCCTCTCTGCCCTCTCCTCATTCTTGCCAACATGAGTACATGATACCTCCTCTGGTGGGCCTAGAATGGAGGTTGAGATATAGGACGGTAATAATGGCAGGAGAACAGCAGCAAAAGGGAGAGGCAGTGAAATCAGATACAGTAAAAACAATGTGTGTATGAAATGTATAATCTTCCACCATTATATCACCCACACACCCAGTTAAACACATACTTGTGAAAACAACAATTATTTAATGAAGATCCTTATTTGGTCGATTTTACATTACTGTTTCAACTTGAATATTTTTGTGAGTTATGACATTTAAATCCTTTACATTTAAGTCATTTATCAGACTTGAACTGTAAGGGCAATGACAGGAACTGGTATGAAGAACTTGAAAGTAACTGTCCAGTGAAAATCTCAACTTTAAAAGTTCATATTCTGTTAACTCGGGGGACTAATGTAAGGTTTTGGGTGTTCAGAGCAGCTTCAAGCTGGTGAAGAATGTATGTTTTAAAATCTCAATAGTGTTTCCATTATTTTGACAGTTACCTATATGTTCCTGCATTATATCTTAATATAATATTGTGAAGAAAAAACTGCAGGAAAAAAAATAATTAATTACCTTTTCTTTGTAAGCAACGACGCAGGAGATGAGAATCAGGTACAGAGAGTGAAGGTTTTAATTGTTGACGGACATGAAATGGAACAGGAACAGCGTCTGGACAGGAACACATAAAAAAAACAATAATGCGGACACAGGGAACACAACCAAGGAACAGACAGATATACAGGGGGTAATCAACAAAGTGAAGGAGTCCAGGTGAGTCCAATGTGCGCAGCTGCGCATAATGTGGGAAACAGGTGTGTATGACGACAGGTAGCCTGGCGCCCGAGAGCGGGAACAGGCGTCACATTTGTGGAGGGGAAACTATGTCCTTCATATTGTAATTAATTATAGGTCATATTTCATAGAAATCTGGAAACACTGAAAAGTTACTTAAAAGCTGTAATCCGCATTAGGTTAAAAACCCTCAAAGTGCACTATTTTTTTTTTAATGAACAATTCACGTGGGGACTGAGGCACTTGTCTTCTCAAAGTGTCTGGGTTTATTGTAAGACCCTTATAATAACACATTTTTAGGCAGCTACTAAAGTACATATTGAAGAGTAATGTAAAATGCACTGAAGGGTAAGTCGTCAAATATAGTAATAAGTCCTTACCCTGAAAACGCTGCAACCTGTTCTGGGCCAACTTCCCTGGAGAGGTAGGCACTTGTGTAGTCAAGGTAACTGGATCTTCTTCTGGCAGAGGGGTCACAACACAATGTTTATCTGTTATGCTTTTCTGTACCTCCTCCTATAGCTGGCTAATCTGTTGTTGCATTGCTTGCATTAACTGCTGTTGATTCAACATGAAACCCAGTAGCATGGCTCCTAGCGCTGCCAAGCCATCAGGAGTGCCAGGCTGTGAACAGGTTTCATGCTAAACCCATTCAGTGATCACTCATGCCCTGTGGATGGGGGTATTGTCATCCTGTGGGGGTATAGCCATGGTTGCCAAAATAATGGCCTGCCCAGTATTTTTATTCATGACCCTAAGCATGAAGGGATGTTAATTGCTTAATTAACTCAGGAACCAAACCTGTGTGGAAGCACCTGCTTTCAATATCATTTTCACGGATCCCTCCGGTTCTGTTGCTCATTCAGTGCACCAGTTGCGGCGGTCTACTTCACCGGCCTCTAGGCACTGAACGGTGTCATTACGCACACCTGGTTCCAATTCCTCACTGATTGTATTTGTATATTTGGGCGGTTGATTATTGTTCCAATGTCCGTTGTTCCTGTGAGTACCTGTGCTGTGCTTTGGCTTTCGTGCCATTAGGATTGTGGATGTACGTATTACGGGTCTCGCCCCGTGTATTTATTTGAGGTACTCCTCAATCTTTTGTTTGGGTTTCAACCCTGTGTTTTGTATACGTGTTTGTTTGGTCTTCGTCCCCGTGCCTTTACATGGCACGCTGCAATTTGGGTCAATAAAAACACCTATTACGCATTCCTGCGCCTGTCTCCCGATCCTTCACACAATGTGACAATACTTTGTATCCCTCATTTACTTAAGTGTTTCCATTATTTTTTCAGTTACCTGTATGTTCCTGCATTATATCTTAATGTAATAATGTGAAAGAAGCAGCAGATTAATCTCAATGACGTAATCAACAGCCCTTACACAAGATTTCCACCACAGGAAATCCCGAAACCTGCCCCTCCGCCTGCCCTGCCGGAAGCTGGGCCCGCGGTTTGAGGGGCCGTTCAAAGACCTGAGGAGAGTGAACGAGGTGTGTTCCAGGATACAGCTTCCCCCCGATTACCGTATTAACCCCTTGTTCCATGTGTCTCTCCTCGGGCCGGTGGTAGTCGGTCCACTCCAGGGATCTGAGGTGCGGGAGGTTCCTCTGCTCCCTCTGGCCATCGAGGGGGCCCCGGCGTACTCTGTTCGTTCCATCCTTGATTCGAGGAGTCGGACGAGGGGCCTTCAGTACCTTGTGGAGTGGGAGGGGTACGGTCCGGAGGAGAGGTGCTTGGTTCCGGTGGCGGACGTGTTGAACCCTGAACTGTTGCAGGAGTTCCACCCTCTCCGGCCGGATCGCCCTGCGCCTCGCCCTCCGGGTCGTCCCCGAGGCCGTTGTCGGCGCGCTGCTGGAGCCGCATGTCATGGGGGCGGGTACGCTCACGACTTTCACCGAAGTCGGCTCCTCTCCTTGTTCGGGCGGCGGTCGGCGGTCGACGTCACCGGGCCTTCTAGCCATCGCCTCTCCATTTTTCTTTGTTACATTTGTTTTGTCTTGTTCCCCGCACACCTGGTTTACATTCCCTAATCACATTGTATATATATATTCCTCTGTTCCCCCCATGTCCTTGTGTGGAATTGTTTTGTTACATGTTCAGTGTGACGCGCCAGGCTGGTTATTTTCCCCCCTGGGTATTCTTGTGTAACCCATAGGAGTTTGGATTATTACGTTTGTTTTTTGTGACTGTATTTTGCGCATTTGTCTTTTGCATTTTGGTTTGGAGGTTTGACGCTGTTGCGTCCGTTTGTTGTGCTTCTGCCCAATAAAGAGTGCGCCTGATCACAACTCTCTGCTCTCCTGCACCTGTCTTCAACACCAGTAGTGCAGACGTTGACACTCTCTATACATTACAACATGGAATAAAGGGAAACTAACATGTTCTGTTTCTAGAACTATATCAGTATCTCTATACATTACAGCATGGAATAAAGGTACAATAACAGGTCCTGTTTCTAGAGCTAAATCAGTATCTCTATACATTACAGCATGGAATAAAGGTACAATAACATGTCCTGTTTCTAGAGCTATATCAGTATCTCTATACATTACAGCATGGAATAAAGGTACAATAACATGTCCTGTTTCTGTAGCGTGAGGCAGCTTGATGTACAAGTAGTGTACACTCCCTGGTCACGCGCTACTCTATTGCAGGGCTTTACCCCCAATCTATCTCCTTAATGCTGAGTGCCAAGCAGAGACTTATTTAGTCCAAGTTTTACACCGTTTGTTATGACTCAGCCAAGGATCAAACTCCCAACCTACCAATCTCAGGGCGGACACTCTCACTACAAGGCAAGTGGTTGGTCGAATGAGACACCAAAATATTCTGGACATTCCTCACGAACACCGTTTTTCCTGCACTTTTGTTGTTGTTGCGTCACATGCAATATCGTCAGAAAATTACTGTCTGGATCAGCTGATGATGATGGAAATTGTCCCGACGTAACTAAACATCTAGACACAAAATGCTCATCCAAGTATTATGTGTAATTATTGAAGAACCACTTTAATGACAATATGTATTTTAGTTTAATGAATCAAGTTAATGTGACTGTTTCTGTTAGAAGCATTTGATTTTGCAAACTGAAATTACTTTGGATTTGTGTGCCAGTGAAAACTGTTTTCACAACGTAACAATAGACACAAAAAGTGACTTTGTTACACTGTATTTCAGAGATCTGCATCCAAAAAATAGACAGCTGGATCCAGGATTCATACAGAGTTTCAAGTCCAATGTCTAATTGAACTGTTAAATGTTTACCATATGATATAACAATAAACATAAATGTAAGGAAAGGAAAGCAGTGTTTTATGATTGTTACTGAATCCATCAAGACGCCAACCGTGAAAAAATGTTTAAACATAGTTTCAAAAATCTACTTGTTAGTTTTGTAGCTACAGGTAACTGCCAAAGTGAAGGACACACCAACATAAAGTGTCTTAATAGGGCGTTGGATCACCATGAGCCAGAAATGCTTAAATGCATTTTGATTCTACAACATTCTACAAGATTATAGAACTCTATTGGAGGGATGTGACACCATTCTTCCATAAGATATATAATATTTTTTTGTTTTGTTAATTACATTTACATTTTACATTTTAGTCATTTAGCAGACGCTCTTATCCAGAGCGACTTACAGTAGTGAATGCATACATTTCATACTTTAAAAAAATAAATAAAACATTCATACTGGCCCCCCGTGGGAATCGAACCCACAACCCTGGCGTTGCAAACACCATGCTCTACCAACTGAGCCACAGGGACAATAAAGGCATTGGAAAACGCAGTTTCAGTCACGGCGCCAGAATTTTCCATAAGTATTCAACTGAGTTGAGATCTGGTGACAGACAGCCATGGCATATGGTTTACATCGTTTTCATGCTCAAACCATTCAGTGATCACTCGTGCCCTGCGGACGGGGGTATTGTCATCCTGTGGGGGTATAGCCATGGTAGCCAAAGGAATGGTCTGCCCAGCATTTTTCTACATGACCTTAACCATGAAGGGAGGTTAATTGCTTAATTAACTCAAGAATGGGCACTCTTACTGAGAGTTGTGGCTGCTTGGCGTGATGTATTATTGTCTCCAACTTCTTGCCCTGAACGCCGTAATCTTTGCCCAATAATGTTTGTTCCATGTTTGTGCTGCTACCATGTTGTGCTGCTGCCATGTTGTGTTGCTACCATGTTGTTGTCATGTGGTGTAGCTACCATGCTGTGTTGTCATGTGTTGCTGCCATGCTATGTGGTTGTCTTAGGACTCTCTTTATGTAGTGTTGTGGTGTCTCTTGTTGTACGTGTGTTTTGTCCTATATTTTTAATCCCCCGTCACCACAGGAGGCCTTTTCCCTTTTGGTAGGCCGTCATCGTAAACAAGAGTTTGTTCTTAACTGACTTGCCTTTTGGTTAAAAAAAATAAAAAAATAAAAAAAAATACCACACCTGTGTGTAAGCACCTGCTTTCAATATACTTTGTATCCCTCATTTACTCAAGCGTTTCCCTTTTTTTAGAATTTACATGTATGTTCCTGCATTATATCTTAACGTAATAATGTGAAAGAAACAGCAGATTATTATCAATGACTTATCAACAGCTCTTACATGTTGTCCACCACAGGAAATCCTCATTGGCACCCAAATTTACAGAATGACCCAATTCTATTATTGTTTCAGGGTAAGCATACAGTATGTAAGAGGGATAACAACATGGTGACTAACTGTCACGTCCTGACCAGTAAAAGGGGTTATTTGTCATTATAGTTTGGTCAGGCCGTGGCAGGCGGTGTTTGTATTGTGTGTTTTGGTTTTTGATTTTTGTTCTATGTTTTCTATATCTTGGGTTAAATCTAGTTTTCTATTTCTATGTTGGTTTTTGTGCATGACCTCCAATTAGAGGCAGCTGGTTGTCGTTGTCTCTAATTGGAGGCCATATTCAGTTGATGTTGTTTTACTTGTGTTTTGTGGGTGGTTATTTTCTGTATAGCCTGTGAGCCTTATGGAACTGTTTTTCGTCGTTTGTTTATTTTGTTTAAGTGTTTTCTTTAAATAAATTAAGAAGATGAGCACTTTACCCGCTGCGCCTTGGTCCAATCCTTATTATGTCTATGACACCAACGCTGAAAGTAATGGTTTGAGGATGAGGGTTAGAAAAGGGGATCCCTGTCACCACATTGTTATTGTATTATTACCCCTATAGTATGTAGCTTGCCTGTATTACCCTGAAAAAAATACATATAATTACAGTGAATGGTGTAACTAGGAAATAGTATGTCTTTATGGTGAGAAACAAGAACTTGTTGAATGTTTTTATCATCTTATTACCCCTTTAGTCCATGCTGTAATGTAAAGTGCTACTGATGCCTCGAAATTGAACCAACCAAAACAAACCCTAAACCTACCATATTTGATCTCATAATAATTATCATTAGAGTTGAATAGCTCAAAGCATTTACAGCTTACATCTGAATTCACTTTTTAGCTGACCTACGGTGCTAGGACCCCTAATAATGATCTGTGCATACAATGATTATAATTGACAATGTTCAGACATACTTATAATGATTATGAAAGTGTATAAAGGCTGGAAAATTGCACACATTAAAACATACGTATAACCTTTTTTATAGTTTATAAATGCTTCATAATATAATTTTTTAGAACAAGGTGTTACCAAATCATATGTCATTGAAAGTGAAGTGTCGTGGTACCTTTGGTTGTTTCTCCTGAGGAATCCTCCTTCTTTGGTTTCGACTTATCTCTGGCATTTGTCACTGGCTCTTTCTCTTCAAATTTCTATTAAAAGTTTAATTCGTAGGTTTAAAATGATTATATTGTAACATTGAATCTACATTTCTAGTCTGTTGACGATGAAGCCCATTAGCTTCCATTTTGAATAAGGGCACCTTAATGCCGAGTTTGGCATGCCTAGTTTGGGTTTAATTCATACTAAGGCTGTCATTGTTGTGTTGTGACGGCTATCTTACTGATATTGCCAATGTTACTGTACATCAGGATAGGTGATATGTTTGGAAAAAGTAACTTTACACTTTTAACATAAAAATGTCCCCTATGTTCCCGTTTCAGACCAAATCATATTTGAAGGGCCAGTACAGCCATGTTAAACAGCAGCCATAACATCACCTATTGGTCCACAATAAACTTTTATACTTTTCCAAACTGTACCTCTATAAAATTCAACATCTCGCCCAATAGACTTCATTAGAGCAAGATCACACAATGAGACAGCACAACAGTGGTTGCTATCTTGGATTTTATGGAAGTACATATTTTCATAGTAGCCTACTCAGCATAACCCTAGTCATCACCCACCTTTAGTTCTTCCTGTTTTTCCTGGTGAATATACTCTCCCAAGCCCTTCTCTGGTTTGGAAGGAGATGGAGCCGCAATCTGTGGATGGAGATTTGGGTCAATAATACATCAACAAATTAGTGATTTCACTAGATCCACAAATGTACACTGAACTTTGTATTGTTTTTCACTTTACATAGTTTATGTTCAAAATGTATATTACAACTAAAACATGCTAGATCTCAACCTTATATAAACATAAACTAAGACATTTAGCTTTGACCTTGAAATGAAACATGGTACATTACAGGAACATGATCAGCATGACCACTGAAGATGTAAATGATGTAAGTGTGTCTTACCCTCTCTGCCCTCTCCTCATTCTTGCCAACATGAGTACATGATACCTCCTCTGGTGGGCCTAGAATGGAGGTTGAGATATAGGACGGTAATAATGGCAGGAGAACAGCAGCAAAAGGGAGAGGCAGTGAAATCAGATACAGTAAAAACAATGTGTGTATGAAATGTATAATCTTCCACCATTATATCACCCACACACCCAGTTAAACACATACTTGTGAAAACAACAATTATTTAATGAAGATCCTTATTTGGTCGATTTTACATTACTGTTTCAACTTGAATATTTTTGTGAGTTATGACATTTAAATCCTTTACATTTAAGTCATTTATCAGACTTGAACTGTAAGGGCAATGACAGGAACTGGTATGAAGAACTTGAAAGTAACTGTCCAGTGAAAATCTCAACTTTAAAAGTTCATATTCTGTTAACTCGGGGGACTAATGTAAGGTTTTGGGTGTTCAGAGCAGCTTCAAGCTGGTGAAGAATGTATGTTTTAAAATCTCAATAGTGTTTCCATTATTTTGACAGTTACCTATATGTTCCTGCATTATATCTTAATATAATATTGTGAAGAAAAAACTGCAGGAAAAAAAATAATTAATTACCTTTTCTTTGTAAGCAACGACGCAGGAGATGAGAATCAGGTACAGAGAGTGAAGGTTTTAATTGTTGACGGACATGAAATGGAACAGGAACAGCGTCTGGACAGGAACACATAAAAAAAACAATAATGCGGACACAGGGAACACAACCAAGGAACAGACAGATATACAGGGGGTAATCAACAAAGTGAAGGAGTCCAGGTGAGTCCAATGTGCGCAGCTGCGCATAATGTGGGAAACAGGTGTGTATGACGACAGGTAGCCTGGCGCCCGAGAGCGGGAACAGGCGTCACATTTGTGGAGGGGAAACTATGTCCTTCATATTGTAATTAATTATAGGTCATATTTCATAGAAATCTGGAAACACTGAAAAGTTACTTAAAAGCTGTAATCCGCATTAGGTTAAAAACCCTCAAAGTGCACTATTTTTTTTTTAATGAACAATTCACGTGGGGACTGAGGCACTTGTCTTCTCAAAGTGTCTGGGTTTATTGTAAGACCCTTATAATAACACATTTTTAGGCAGCTACTAAAGTACATATTGAAGAGTAATGTAAAATGCACTGAAGGGTAAGTCGTCAAATATAGTAATAAGTCCTTACCCTGAAAACGCTGCAACCTGTTCTGGGCCAACTTCCCTGGAGAGGTAGGCACTTGTGTAGTCAAGGTAACTGGATCTTCTTCTGGCAGAGGGGTCACAACACAATGTTTATCTGTTATGCTTTTCTGTACCTCCTCCTATAGCTGGCTAATCTGTTGTTGCATTGCTTGCATTAACTGCTGTTGATTCAACATGAAACCCAGTAGCATGGCTCCTAGCGCTGCCAAGCCATCAGGAGTGCCAGGCTGTGAACAGGTTTCATGCTAAACCCATTCAGTGATCACTCATGCCCTGTGGATGGGGGTATTGTCATCCTGTGGGGGTATAGCCATGGTTGCCAAAATAATGGCCTGCCCAGTATTTTTATTCATGACCCTAAGCATGAAGGGATGTTAATTGCTTAATTAACTCAGGAACCAAACCTGTGTGGAAGCACCTGCTTTCAATATCATTTTCACGGATCCCTCCGGTTCTGTTGCTCATTCAGTGCACCAGTTGCGGCGGTCTACTTCACCGGCCTCTAGGCACTGAACGGTGTCATTACGCACACCTGGTTCCAATTCCTCACTGATTGTATTTGTATATTTGGGCGGTTGATTATTGTTCCAATGTCCGTTGTTCCTGTGAGTACCTGTGCTGTGCTTTGGCTTTCGTGCCATTAGGATTGTGGATGTACGTATTACGGGTCTCGCCCCGTGTATTTATTTGAGGTACTCCTCAATCTTTTGTTTGGGTTTCAACCCTGTGTTTTGTATACGTGTTTGTTTGGTCTTCGTCCCCGTGCCTTTACATGGCACGCTGCAATTTGGGTCAATAAAAACACCTATTACGCATTCCTGCGCCTGTCTCCCGATCCTTCACACAATGTGACAATACTTTGTATCCCTCATTTACTTAAGTGTTTCCATTATTTTTTCAGTTACCTGTATGTTCCTGCATTATATCTTAATGTAATAATGTGAAAGAAGCAGCAGATTAATCTCAATGACGTAATCAACAGCCCTTACACAAGATTTCCACCACAGGAAATCCCGAAACCTGCCCCTCCGCCTGCCCTGCCGGAAGCTGGGCCCGCGGTTTGAGGGGCCGTTCAAAGACCTGAGGAGAGTGAACGAGGTGTGTTCCAGGATACAGCTTCCCCCCGATTACCGTATTAACCCCTTGTTCCATGTGTCTCTCCTCGGGCCGGTGGTAGTCGGTCCACTCCAGGGATCTGAGGTGCGGGAGGTTCCTCTGCTCCCTCTGGCCATCGAGGGGGCCCCGGCGTACTCTGTTCGTTCCATCCTTGATTCGAGGAGTCAGACGAGGGGCCTTCAGTACCTTGTGGAGTGGGAGGGGTACGGTCCGGAGGAGAGGTGCTTGGTTCCGGTGGCGGACGTGTTGAACCCTGAACTGTTGCAGGAGTTCCACCCTCTCCGGCCGGATCGCCCTGCGCCTCGCCCTCCGGGTCGTCCCCGAGGCCGTTGTCGGCGCGCTGCTGGAGCCGCATGTCATGGGGGCGGGTACGCTCACGACTTTCACCGAAGTCGGCTCCTCTCCTTGTTCGGGCGGCGGTCGGCGGTCGACGTCACCGGGCCTTCTAGCCATCGCCTCTCCATTTTTCTTTGTTACATTTGTTTTGTCTTGTTCCCCGCACACCTGGTTTACATTCCCTAATCACATTGTATATATATATTCCTCTGTTCCCCCCATGTCCTTGTGTGGAATTGTTTTGTTACATGTTCAGTGTGACGCGCCAGGCTGGTTATTTTCCCCCCTGGGTATTCTTGTGTAACCCATAGGAGTTTGGATTATTACGTTTGTTTTTTGTGACTGTATTTTGCGCATTTGTCTTTTGCATTTTGGTTTGGAGGTTTGACGCTGTTGCGTCCGTTTGTTGTGCTTCTGCCCAATAAAGAGTGCGCCTGATCACAACTCTGCTCTCCTGCACCTGTCTTCAACACCAGTAGTGCAGACGTTGACACTCTCTATACATTACAACATGGAATAAAGGGAAACTAACATGTTCTGTTTCTAGAACTATATCAGTATCTCTATACATTACAGCATGGAATAAAGGTACAATAACAGGTCCTGTTTCTAGAGCTAAATCAGTATCTCTATACATTACAGCATGGAATAAAGGTACAATAACATGTCCTGTTTCTAGAGCTATATCAGTATCTCTATACATTACAGCATGGAATAAAGGTACAATAACATGTCCTGTTTCTGTAGCGTGAGGCAGCTTGATGTACAAGTAGTGTACACTCCCTGGTCACGCGCTACTCTATTGCAGGGCTTTACCCCCAATCTATCTCCTTAATGCTGAGTGCCAAGCAGAGACTTATTTAGTCCAAGTTTTACACCGTTTGTTATGACTCAGCCAAGGATCAAACTCCCAACCTACCAATCTCAGGGCGGACACTCTCACTACAAGGCAAGTGGTTGGTCGAATGAGACACCAAAATATTCTGGACATTCCTCACGAACACCGTTTTTCCTGCACTTTTGTTGTTGTTGCGTCACATGCAATATCGTCAGAAAATTACTGTCTGGATCAGCTGATGATGATGGAAATTGTCCCGACGTAACTAAACATCTAGACACAAAATGCTCATCCAAGTATTATGTGTAATTATTGAAGAACCACTTTAATGACAATATGTATTTTAGTTTAATGAATCAAGTTAATGTGACTGTTTCTGTTAGAAGCATTTGATTTTGCAAACTGAAATTACTTTGGATTTGTGTGCCAGTGAAAACTGTTTTCACAACGTAACAATAGACACAAAAAGTGACTTTGTTACACTGTATTTCAGAGATCTGCATCCAAAAAATAGACAGCTGGATCCAGGATTCATACAGAGTTTCAAGTCCAATGTCTAATTGAACTGTTAAATGTTTACCATATGATATAACAATAAACATAAATGTAAGGAAAGGAAAGCAGTGTTTTATGATTGTTACTGAATCCATCAAGACGCCAACCGTGAAAAAATGTTTAAACATAGTTTCAAAAATCTACTTGTTAGTTTTGTAGCTACAGGTAACTGCCAAAGTGAAGGACACACCAACATAAAGTGTCTTAATAGGGCGTTGGATCACCATGAGCCAGAAATGCTTAAATGCATTTTGATTCTACAACATTCTACAAGATTATAGAACTCTATTGGAGGGATGTGACACCATTCTTCCATAAGATATATAATATTTTTTTGTTTTGTTAATTACATTTACATTTTACATTTTAGTCATTTAGCAGACGCTCTTATCCAGAGCGACTTACAGTAGTGAATGCATACATTTCATACTTTAAAAAAATAAATAAAACATTCATACTGGCCCCCCGTGGGAATCGAACCCACAACCCTGGCGTTGCAAACACCATGCTCTACCAACTGAGCCACAGGGACAATAAAGGCATTGGAAAACGCAGTTTCAGTCACGGCGCCAGAATTTTCCATAAGTATTCAACTGAGTTGAGATCTGGTGACAGACAGCCATGGCATATGGTTTACATCGTTTTCATGCTCAAACCATTCAGTGATCACTCGTGCCCTGCGGACGGGGGTATTGTCATCCTGTGGGGGTATAGCCATGGTAGCCAAAGGAATGGTCTGCCCAGCATTTTTCTACATGACCTTAACCATGAAGGGAGGTTAATTGCTTAATTAACTCAAGAATGGGCACTCTTACTGAGAGTTGTGGCTGCTTGGCGTGATGTATTATTGTCTCCAACTTCTTGCCCTGAACGCCGTAATCTTTGCCCAATAATGTTTGTTCCATGTTTGTGCTGCTACCATGTTGTGCTGCTGCCATGTTGTGTTGCTACCATGTTGTTGTCATGTGGTGTAGCTACCATGCTGTGTTGTCATGTGTTGCTGCCATGCTATGTGGTTGTCTTAGGACTCTCTTTATGTAGTGTTGTGGTGTCTCTTGTTGTACGTGTGTTTTGTCCTATATTTTTAATCCCCCGTCACCACAGGAGGCCTTTTCCCTTTTGGTAGGCCGTCATCGTAAACAAGAGTTTGTTCTTAACTGACTTGCCTTTTGGTTAAAAAAAATAAAAAAATAAAAAAAAATACCACACCTGTGTGTAAGCACCTGCTTTCAATATACTTTGTATCCCTCATTTACTCAAGCGTTTCCCTTTTTTTAGAATTTACATGTATGTTCCTGCATTATATCTTAACGTAATAATGTGAAAGAAACAGCAGATTATTATCAATGACTTATCAACAGCTCTTACATGTTGTCCACCACAGGAAATCCTCATTGGCACCCAAATTTACAGAATGACCCAATTCTATTATTGTTTCAGGGTAAGCATACAGTATGTAAGAGGGATAACAACATGGTGACTAACTGTCACGTCCTGACCAGTAAAAGGGGTTATTTGTCATTATAGTTTGGTCAGGCCGTGGCAGGCGGTGTTTGTATTGTGTGTTTTGGTTTTTGATTTTTGTTCTATGTTTTCTATATCTTGGGTTAAATCTAGTTTTCTATTTCTATGTTGGTTTTTGTGCATGACCTCCAATTAGAGGCAGCTGGTTGTCGTTGTCTCTAATTGGAGGCCATATTCAGTTGATGTTGTTTTACTTGTGTTTTGTGGGTGGTTATTTTCTGTATAGCCTGTGAGCCTTATGGAACTGTTTTTCGTCGTTTGTTTATTTTGTTTAAGTGTTTTCTTTAAATAAATTAAGAAGATGAGCACTTTACCCGCTGCGCCTTGGTCCAATCCTTATTATGTCTATGACACCAACGCTGAAAGTAATGGTTTGAGGATGAGGGTTAGAAAAGGGGATCCCTGTCACCACATTGTTATTGTATTATTACCCCTATAGTATGTAGCTTGCCTGTATTACCCTGAAAAAAATACATATAATTACAGTGAATGGTGTAACTAGGAAATAGTATGTCTTTATGGTGAGAAACAAGAACTTGTTGAATGTTTTTATCATCTTATTACCCCTTTAGTCCATGCTGTAATGTAAAGTGCTACTGATGCCTCGAAATTGAACCAACCAAAACAAACCATAAACCTACCATATTTGATCTCATAATAATTATCATTAGAGTTGAATAGCTCAAAGCATTTACAGCTTACATCTGAATTCACTTTTTAGCTGACCTACGGTGCTAGGACCCCTAATAATGATCTGTGCATACAGTGATTATAATTGACAATGTTCAGACATACTTATAATGATTATGAAAGTGTATAAAGGCTGGAAAATTGCACACATTAAAACATACGTATAACCTTTTTTATAGTTTATAAATGCTTCATAATATAATTTTTTAGAACAAGGTGTTACCAAATCATATGTCATTGAAAGTGAAGTGTCGTGGTACCTTTGGTTGTTTCTCCTGAGGAATCCTCCTTCTTTGGTTTCGACTTATCTCTGGCATTTGTCACTGGCTCTTTCTCTTCAAATTTCTATTAAAAGTTTAATTCGTAGGTTTAAAATGATTATATTGTAACATTGAATCTACATTTCTAGTCTGTTGACGATGAAGCCCATTAGCTTCCATTTTGAATAAGGGCACCTTAATGCCGAGTTTGGCATGCCTAGTTTGGGTTTAATTCATACTAAGGCTGTCATTGTTGTGTTGTGACGGCTATCTTACTGATATTGCCAATGTTACTGTACATCAGGATAGGTGATATGTTTGGAAAAAGTAACTTTACACTTTTAACATAAAAATGTCCCCTATGTTCCCGTTTCAGACCAAATCATATTTGAAGGGCCAGTACAGCCATGTTAAACAGCAGCCATAACATCACCTATTGGTCCACAATAAACTTTTATACTTTTCCAAACTGTACCTCTATAAAATTCAACATCTCGCCCAATAGACTTCATTAGAGCAAGATCACACAATGAGACAGCACAACAGTGGTTGCTATCTTGGATTTTATGGAAGTACATATTTTCATAGTAGCCTACTCAGCATAACCCTAGTCATCACCCACCTTTAGTTCTTCCTGTTTTTCCTGGTGAATATACTCTCCCAAGCCCTTCTCTGGTTTGGAAGGAGATGGAGCCGCAATCTGTGGATGGAGCTTTGGGTCAATAATACATCAACAAATTAGTGATTTCACTAGATCCACAAATGTACACTGAACTTTGTATTGTTTTTCACTTTACATAGTTTATGTTCAAAATGTATATTACAACTAAAACATGCTAGATCTCAACCTTATATAAACATAAACTAAGACATTTAGCTTTGACCTTGAAATGAAACATGGTACATTACAGGAACATGATCAGCATGACCACTGAAGATGTAAATGATGTAAGTGTGTCTTACCCTCTCTGCCCTCTCCTCATTCTTGCCAACATGAGTACATGATACCTCCTCTGGTGGGCCTAGAATGGAGGTTGAGATATAGGACGGTAATAATGGCAGGAGAACAGCAGCAAAAGGGAGAGGCAGTGAAATCAGATACAGTAAAAACAATGTGTGTATGAAATGTATAATCTTCCACCATTATATCACCCACACACCCAGTTAAACACATACTTGTGAAAACAACAATTATTTAATGAAGATCCTTATTTGGTAGATTTTACATTACTGTTTCAACTTGAATATTTTTGTGAGTTATGACATTTAAATCCTTTACATTTAAGTCATTTATCAGACTTGAACTGTAAGGGCAATGACAGGAACTGGTATGAAGAACTTGAAAGTAACTGTCCAGTGAAAATCTGAACTTTAAAAGTTCATATTCTGTTAACTCGGGGGACTAATGTAAGGTTTTGGGTGTTCAGAGCAGCTTCAAGCTGGTGAAGAATGTATGTTTTAAAATCTCAATAGTGTTTCCATTATTTTGACAGTTACCTATATGTTCCTGCATTATATCTTAATATAATATTGTGAAGAAAAAACTGCAGGAAAAAAAATAATTAATTACCTTTTCTTTGTAAGCAACGACGCAGGAGATGAGAATCAGGTACAGAGAGTGAAGGTTTTAATTGTTGACGGACATGAAATGGAACAGGAACAGCGTCTGGACAGGAACACATAACAAAAACAATAATGCGGACACAGGGAACACAACCAAGGAACAGACAGATATACAGGGGGTAATCAACAAAGTGAAGGAGTCCAGGTGAGTCCAATGTGCGCAGCTGCGCATAATGTGGGAAACAGGTGTGTATGACGACAGGTAGCCTGGCGCCCGAGAGCGGGAACAGGCGTCACATTTGTGGAGGGGAAACTATGTCCTTCATATTGTAATTAATTATAGGTCATATTTCATAGAAATCTGGAAACACTGAAAAGTTACTTAAAAGCTGTAATCCGCATTAGGTTAAAAACCCTCAAAGTGCACTATTTTTTTTTTTATGAACAATTCACATGGGGACTGAGGCACTTGTCTTCTCAAAGTGTCTGGGTTTATTGTAAGACCCTTATAATAACACATTTTTAGGCAGCTACTAAAGTACATATTGAAGAGTAATGTAAAATGCACTGAAGGGTAAGTCGTCAAATATAGTAATAAGTCCTTACCCTGAAAACGCTGCAACCTGTTCTGGGCCAACTTCCCTGGAGAGGTAGGCACTTGTGTAGTCAAGGTAACTGGATCTTCTTCTGGCAGAGGGGTCACAACACAATGTTTATCTGTCATGCTTTTCTGTACCTCCTCCTATAGCTGGCTAATCTGTTGTTGCATTGCTTGCATTAACTGCTGTTGATTCAACATGAAACCCAGTAGCATGGCTCCTGGCGCTGCCAAGCCATCAGGAGTGCCAGGCTGTGAACAGGTTTCATGCTAAAACCATTCAGTGATCACTCATGCCCTGTGGATGGGGGTATTGTCATCCTGTGGGGGTATAGCCATGGTTGCCAAAATAATGGCCTGCCCAGTATTTTTATTCATGACCCTAAGCATGAAGGGATGTTAATTGCTTAATTACCTCAGGAACCAAACCTGTGTGGAAGCACCTGCTTTCAATATACTTTTCACGGATCCCTCCGGTACTGTTGCTCATTCAATGCACCAGTTGCGGAGGTCTACTTCACCGGCCTCTAGGCACTGAACGGTGTCATTACGCACACCTGGTTCCAATTCCTCACTAATTGTATTTGTATATTTGGGCGGTTGATTATTGTTCCAATGTCCGTTGTTCCTGTGAGTACCTGTGCTGTGCTTTGGCTTTCGTGCCATTAGGATTGTGGATGTACGTATTACGGGTCTCGCCCCGTGTATTTATTTGAGGTACTCCTCAATCTTTTGTTTGGGTTTCAACCCTGTGTTTTGTATACGTGTTTGTTTGGTCTTCGTCCCCATGCCTTTACATGGCACGCTGCAATTTGGGTCAATAAAAACACCTATTACGCATTCCTGCGCCTGTCTCCCGATCCTTCACACAATGTGACAATACTTTGTATCCCTCATTTACTCAAGTGTTTCCATTATATCGTCAGTTACCTGTATGTCCCTGCATTATATCTTAATATAATAATGTGAAAGAAGCAGCAGATTAACCTCAATGACGTATCAACAGCTCTTACACAAGATGTCCACCACAGGAAATCCTCATTGGTACCCTAATTTACAGAATGACCCAATTATATTATTGTTTCAAGGTAAGACACAGCATACAGTATGTAAGAGGGATAACAACATTGTCACTAACGCTGGAAGTAAGGGTTTGAAGAAAAGGGGATCCCTGTCACCACAATGTTATTGTATTATTACCCCTATAGTATGTAGCTTGCCTGTATTACCTAAATAATACAATTACAGTGAATGGGGTAACAAGGCAAAGTTGTCTTCATGGTGAGAAACAAGAACTTGTTTCAATGTTATTATCATCTTATTACCCCTTTTATTCCATGCTGTAATGTAAAGTGCTACTGATGCCTCTAAATTGAACCACCAAAACATACCATAAACCTACCATATCTGATCTCATAATAATTCATTTTGGAGTTGAATAGCTAAAGGTATTTACAACTTTTATCTGAATTCCCTTTTGAGTTGACCTACAGTGCTAGGACCCTTAAAAACTTCTTCAGGATCAGTGTCCCTTCCACGGGAAGGTTGAGCTAACATAGGCTAATGCGATTAGCATGAGGTTGTAAGTAACAAGACATTGGCAGAAAGCTTAAATTTTTGTTAATCTAACTGCACTGTCAAATTTACAGAAGCTATTACAGTGAAAGAATACCATGCTATTGTTTGAGGAGAGTGCCCAATTTTGAACATGAAAAGTTATTAATAAACAAATTAGGCACATTTGGGCAGTCTTGATACAACATTTTGAACAGAAATGCAATGGTTCATTGGATCAGTCTAAAACTTTGCACAATCACTGATGCCATCTAGTGGCCAAAATCTAAATTGCACCTGGGCTGGAATAATACATTATGGCATTTCTCTTGCATTTCAAAGATGATCGTACAAAAAAATACAAAAGAACGGTTGTTTTGTTCTTTGTATTATCTTTTACCAATGATCCGTTATCTTTAATATTGATCCGTGCTTCCAATGCTTATAATTGACAATGCTTAGAAATACTTATAATGATTTTGAATGTGTACAAAGGTTGGAACAGTGCACACGTAAAACATACACTACCGATCAAATGTTTTAGAACACCTACTCATTCAAGGGATTTTCTTTATTTTTTACTAATTTCTACATTGCACAATGTAGTGAAGACATCAAAAGAGTGTGCAACGGTGTCATCAAGGCAAAGGGTGGCTATTTGATGAATCTCAAATATAAAATTAAGATTTGTTTAATACTTTTTTAGTTACCTCATGATTCCTTATGTGTTGTTTCATAGTTTTGATGTCTTCACTATTATTCTATAATAAAGAAAATAGTAAAAATAAAGAAAAACCCTTGAATGAGTAGGTGTCCTAATACTTTTGACCGGTAGTGTACATATAACCATTTTAATTGCTTATAAATGCTCATTAATATTTTTGTGAAGTGTCGTGGTACCTTTGGTTGTTTCTCCTGAGGAATCCTCCTTCTTTGGTTTCGACTGTCTGGCTTTTGTCACTGGCTCTTTCTCTTCAAATTCCTGAATTCATAGTTTAACATGTAAGACATTGTGACATTGAATCTTCAATTCTGGTCTGTTGAGGATAAAGCACATTATCTTCCATTTAGAATAAGGGCACATTAATGCCTAGTCTGGCATGCCGAACTTTGGTTTAATTCACATTAGGATGTGGTTGCCTTGTTGTGGTGCCTAACATACAGACATAGCCAATGTTGCATCAGGATAGGCAATATGTTTGGAAAAAGAAAAGTGACTTTACACTTTTAACATAAATAACTCCCGTATCGTCCCATTTTAACACAGGCATTAAATAATATTGTAAGGTCCAGTATATCCCCGTTTAATACATGGTGAGCAAACTGTTTCTAAATGCCCTATACATGGTTTAATACTGACTGTTAATACAAAGTATTACCCTATGTTCTTTCTGTTTATACATGGTTTATTACTGAAGGTTAATACAAAGTATTACCCTATGTTCTTTCTGTTTATACATGGTTTATTACTGAAGGTTAATACAAAGTATTACCCTATGTTCTTTCTGTTTATACATGGTTTAATACTGACTGTTAATACAAAGTATTACCCTATGTTCTTTCTGTTTATACATGGTTTATTACTGATGGTTAATACAAAGTATTACCCTATGTTCTTTCTGTTTATACATGGTTTATTACTGACTGTTAATACAAAGTTTTACCCTATGTTCTTTCTGTTTATACATGGTTTATTACTGATGGTTAATACAAAGTATTACCCTATGTTCTTTCTGTTTATACATGGTTTATTACTGAAGGTTAATACAAAGTATTACCCTATGTTCTTTCTGTTTATACATGGTTTAATACTGACTGTTAATACAAAGTATTACCCTATGTTCTTTCTGTTTATACATGGTTTATTACTGATGGTTAATACAAAGTATTACCCTATGTTCTTTCTGTTTATACATGGTTTATTACTGACTGTTAATACAAAGTTTTACCCTATGTTCTTTCTGTTTATACATGGTTTATTACTGATGGTTAATACAAAGTATTACCCTATGTTCTTTCTGTTTATACATGGTTTATTACTGAAGGTTAATACAAAGTATTACCCTATGTTCTTTCTGTTTATACATGGTTTAATACTGACTGTTAATACAAAGTATTACCCTATGTTCTTTCTGTTTATACATGGTTTATTACTGATGGTTAATACAAAGTATTACCCTATGTTCTTTCTGTTTATACGTGGTTTATTACTGACTGTTAATACAAAGTATTACACTATGTTCTTTCTGTTTATACATGGTTTATTACTGACTGTTAATACAAAGTATTACCCTATGTTCTTTCTGTTTATACATGGTTTATTACTGACTGTTAATACAAAGTATTACCCTATGTTCTTTCTGTTTATACATGGTTTATTACGGACTGTTAATACAAAGTTTTACCCTATATTCTTTCTGTTTATACATGGTTTATTACTGACTGTTAATACAAAGTATTACCCTATGTTCTTTCTGTTTATACATGGTTTATTACTGACGGTTAATACAAAGTATTACCCTATGTTCTTTCTGTTTATACATGGTTTATTACTGATGGTTAATACAAAGTATTACCCTATGTTCTTTCTGTAACAATGA
Organism: Salmo salar; assembly: GCF_965601325.2. Taxonomy (NCBI): domain Eukaryota; kingdom Metazoa; phylum Chordata; class Actinopteri; order Salmoniformes; family Salmonidae; genus Salmo; species Salmo salar. The sequence continues at coordinate 11,755,303 of NC_138294.1, forward strand.
ATTTCACAAACATGACATCATCATGTGGTACTTTCTCAGGACCTGTTCTTCTTATCTTATGTACATGTGTCTTACCCTCTCTGCTTCCTCCTCCTTCTTGTCAAGGTGTTCAGCTAATACCTCCTCTGCTGGGTCTAGAATGGAGAGTGAGATATAGTATTGTACATCAGCATACATGCAGGAAGTGGTTAGTTTGCAGACTGCTTATGAAGTGTTTAATTGTTGTGAATTGTGTCTTCATCCTCAAAGAGCTGCATGATGAACAACTTGCCTAGGGACTGAGGAGCTGGTCTTGTCAAAGTGTCTGGGTTTGCTGCTGGCAGAGGGGTCACAACACACAGTTGCTTTGTCTTTCCGTTCTGCACCTCCTCCTGTAGCTGGCTGATCTGCTGCTGCATCTGTTGCTGCATTGTTTGCATTGACTGCTGTTGCTGCTGTTGAACCAACATGAAGCCCTGTAGCATAGCTCCTAGTGCTGCAATGCCATCAGGAGTACCAGTGCTGTGAACTGGTGTGGTGTCTCTTCCATCCCCTTCACCACCTGTTGCACCTGGTGACCCCTCATCATCAGGCTTCTCCATCACTTTAAGTCCACCAGGAGGGGAATCCACCAAAAGATGGACGGGCTGCAGCAGTCTTCTAAAGTCTGGCATGGAAAACATTGTAAGTGGTTTACTCTCTCACAAAAAAATACAATGAGTGGATGATCAACCAACACTAAGAACAGATCTCAAATTAGTCAAATGTTGGTCTCCTTACACTGGCTGTCAGTGGTATTGTTTTTTATTTATTCTCTAGATCACCTACATAGCATTGCCCCTGAAGGTTTAGCAACATTTTTGGTACATTGCAAAACATATTGTCTTCCAAAGATTCCTTGACATATCCAATACACAGTTAAAGGGCAATAAAGTGTTTATTGTGCAGGCTTCAAAATGGCTAACATGCATGAAGATGTCAGAATACAGATATGATGTCATTGTTTTAACACTATAATCACAGTTATTTTAACAACGGCGCACAACATGGTTCAATTTGACAATAAATCAGCACAATCTATATTCTGGGTTTAAATTAAAAAAAACATTTTGTTTTAATTTAACTAGGCAAGTCAGTTAAGAACAAATTCTTATTTACAATGACGGCCTACCCCCGCCAATCCTGGACGACGCTAGGCCAATTGTGCGCCGCCCAATCACAGCCGGATGTGATGCAGCCTGAATTTGAACCAGGGACTGCGTGACGCCTCTTGCACTGAGATGCAGAGCCTTAGACCGCTGCGCCACTCAGGAGCCCAAAATCACAGCCTTCTGGGAGCTAGAATAGAGATCATCCATACTCTAGGAGATAGAATAGAGATCATCCATACTTTATGAGCTAGAATAGAGATCATCCATAATCTAGGAGCTAGAATAGAGATCATCCATACTTTAGGAGCTAGAATATGGATCATCCATAATCTAGGAGCTAGAATAGAGATCATCCATACTTTAGGAGCTAGAATATGGATCATCCATAATCTAGGAGCTAGAATAGAGATCATCCATAATCTAGGAGCTAGAATAGAGATCATCCATACTCTAGGAGCTAGAATAGAGATCATCCATACTTTAGGAGCTAGAATATGTATAATCCATAATCTAGGAGCTAGAATAGAGATCATCCATACTTTAGGAGCTAGAATAGAGATCATCCATAATCTAGGAGCTAGAATAGAGATCATCCATAATCTAGGAGATAGAATAGAGATCATCCATACTCTAGGAGCTAGAATAGAGATCATCCATAATCTAGGAGCTAGAATAGAGATCATCCATAATCTAGGAGCTAGAATAGAGATCATCCATAATCTAGGAGCTAGAATAGAGATTATCCATAATCTAGGAGCTAGAATAGAGATCATCCATACTTTAGAAGCTAGAAAAGAGATCATCCATAATCTAGGGGCTAGAAAAGAGATCATCCATAATCTAGGAGATAGAATAGAGATCATCTATAATATAGGAGCTAGAATAGAGATCATCCATACTCTATGTGCTAGAATAGAGAACATCCATACTCTAGGAGCTAGAATAGAGATCATCCATACTTTAGGAGCTAGAATATGGATCATCCATACTCTAGGAGCTAGAATAGAGGTCATCCATGCTTTAGGAGCTAGAATATGGATCATCCATAATCTAGGAGCTAGAATAGAGATCATCCATACTTTAGGAGCTAGAATAGAGATCATCCATACTCTAGGAGCTAGAATAGAGATCATCCATACTTTAGGAGCTAGAATATGGATCATCCATAATCTAGGAGCTAGAATAGAGATCATCCATAATCTAGGAGCTAGAATAGAGATCATCCATACTCTAGGAGCTAGAATAGAGATCATCCATAATTTAGGAGCTAGAATAGAGATCATCCATAATCTAGGAGATAGAATAGAGATCATCTATAATCTAGGAGCTAGAATAGAGATCATCCATAATCTAGGAGCTAGAATAGAGATCATCCATAATCTAGGAGCTAGAATAGAGATCATCCATAATCTGGGAGATAGAATAGAGATAATCTATACTCTAGGAGCTAGAATAGAGATCATCCATAATCTAGGAGCTAGAATAGAGATCATCCATACTCTAGGAGATAGAATTTAGATCATCCATACTCTAGGGGCTAGTATAGAGATCATCCATAATCTAGGAGCTAGAATAGAGATCATCCATAATCTAGGAGCTAGAATAGAGATCATCCATAACCTAGGAGATAGAATAGAGATCATCTATAATCTAGGAGATAGAATAAAGATCATCCTTAATCTAGGAGCTAGAATAGAGATCATCCATAATCTAGGAGCTAGAATAGAGATCCCCCGTAATCTAGGAGCTAGAATAGAGATCATCCATACTCTAGGAGCTAGAATAGAGATCATCCATACTCTATGAGCTAGAATAGAGAACATCCATACTCTAGGAGCTAGAATAGAGATCATCCATACTCTAGGGGCTAGAATAGAGATCATCCATAATCTAGGAGCTAGAATAGAGATCATCCATAATCTAGGAACTAGAATAGAGATCATCCATAATCTAGGAGCTAGAATAGAGATCATCCATACTCTAGGAGCTAGAATAGAGATCATCCATAATCTAGGAGATAGAATAGAGATCATCCATAATCTAGGAGCTAGAATAGAGATCATCCATAATCTAGGAGCTAGAATAGAGATCATCCATAATCTAGGAGCTAGAATAGAGATCATCCATAATCTAGGGGCTAGAATAGAGATCATCCATACTCTAGGAGCTAGAATAGAGATCATCCATACTCTAGGAGATAGAATAGAGATCATCCATAATCTAGGGGCTAGAATAGAGATCATCCATAATCTAGGGGCTAGAATAGAGATCATCCATCCTTTGCTAATGCAGATACAAAACAGAGTAATGGAGAGCAAGGTAGATATGGAAAATTTAGCTAACTAGGCATTTGTGGTAAATGCATGGAGGCTGTCATATTTATGCATGTCTGCTAATATGGAATTCATTATTTTATTTGACATTAATTTAACCAGAAAAGTTACATTCAGATTTACATATCTTTTTCAAGTGAGCCCTGGCCAAGAATCTAGCATACATACAGATACACATGAGACACAACACAACATAAAACAATAATGAATGGAAGTTAAAACAGTGTCAAGTGTATAAGAGAGTTTAAAAGAGCAGGTTTAAAAACATGTGCAATCTGTGGTCAACAACCTTCCAATCTGGAATTTAAATCCATCAATCAAAATAAAATGATCGAGTTATAAGTACTTTTCCAAAGTCTTTCAAGATGATGGGGCATCAAAGCTAAAGTCACTATTAACAAACTCAGTTATTGAGTTGGAAACATTATATAAAATACAATTCTGTGATCTCAGACGGTAATGAACATGGGAGAATCTGAAATTGCATACTCCTTGGAACTTCTCTCCTCACCTCCTTTTCAAAACCCATTGGTGGAGAAGGTCAGAGGGGCGGGAACTCTGGCTTTTCCAATGGGGTTTGAGAAGGAGGCAAGGAGAGAGGAGAGAGGACACGAGGAGTATGCAATTGAGAATCTCCCCATGACTCTTTAGGGTGAGTAAAGTGCTTAAATACACTATATTGGCAGCTGCCCTAAAATGGTCTTATAGACAAACATGTACCAGTGTGTGTATCGCCTTACAGTTTAGGATGGCCTCGCTGCTAACTGATATTAGGTAGAGTGGTGATATATCTGTTGTTGGTTACAAATCTTAAAGCAGCATGGTAATGTGTTGTCACGTCCTGATCAGAAAGGGGTATTTTTGTTATTGTAGTTTGGTCAGGACGTGGCAGGGGGTGTTTGTTTAGTGTCTCGTGGTTTGTTGGTCTATGTGCTTATGTAAGAGGGGTGTTTGTTTAGAGTGTTCCGGGGTTTTTGGTCTATGTTCCATGTTAGTGTATTTCTATGTTCAGTCAAGTCTTTCTATTTCTATGTTTAGGGTTTGTTGATTGACCTTCAAATGGAGGCAGCTGTTCCTCGTTGCCTCTGATTGAAGGTCCTATGTATAGGGGTGTTTGTGCTATGGGGGTTTGTGGGTAGTTGTTTCCTGTTTTGTGTCTGTGCACCTGACAGGACTGTTTTAGTGTCGTTCGTTGTTTTGTATACGTGATTTGTTTGTTTTTCCTTCTTTTGATGTAATAAAGAAGAGGAGTATACACGTTCCCGCTGCACCTTGGTCCAATCCTTACGACACCCGTTACATGTGTATCTAGTGTGAGCAGGGAAGAACAACGAATGGTATTCTCAAGAACAAGAAATGGACTTGTGTTACAAAGCGAACATCTGAGGTAGTGTAGAAGGTTGCTTTCTTGTTCTTGAGAACACAATTTGTTTAGCTTTCTTTGCATTTAAAGGTGCAATCAGCAGTTGCTACATCCATTTTTGGACTTATAAATGAATGATATGTACCCATTGATTCTTGAAGAATATAACTTAGAAATGCCTCATGAGCTTAGTTCAACTGTCATACCCCTTCAAAACCCAAAATATAAACAAAGTAAATGTAAACAAATTATATAGCCTCAAAACATGGTTAAAACTTTTGATATCATTGATGGTCTGTCCTTGCATCCATAGCTCTGTCTATGAATTTGAGAGTGGTTCCAATTCTCCTGCCCCATCACCTTGCTTTTTACCGAAACAGGGAAGGGATTGACGCCTTGTTATTGTTTCAACTACTGATTGCCGCCATAACATCAATTTGAGCTTGTCAGAAGTCATGTCATCAACCTGGACACATTGTGATCTAACACTAAGATAAGCATTAGAAGTGCATCATCTGTATTATATTTGAAGTCCATGTTAGTCCCTAATGTTTTTCCTTTGAGTAATGGACAAAATGCCTATATCCTATTGCATGTGTTGCCTATACGATTTTAATAATCTAGAAATTGCACGTTTGCATGAGTTACTCTTGTTACAATGAACATAAAAAACATCTCATCACTCATACAACTTATTACAGAAGGCATTGTATAAAATAAAGTGCATACCGTATGCAGTCTTAAGAAACTCACAAAGTTTCACATTCACTTTTTATATGTAAATCTGGAAATACCAGAAATAGCCATTTGTATTTGCACACACAACAATGTGTTTAGTGTTGAAATAGTACAGTTATAGATGTCTTTACCTTTGCCTGCCTGCTGAGTTGGGGACCTACAGTCATATGTCTACAAGTAGAGATTCAGCTGATGTTTTATAGAGATGTGGGGCGTAATCTCACACCAAGAGCAACAGCATCAGAACATGATTAACCCTATCAGTCCCGAGATCAGTATCTGACTTTCACTTATCTGCATGTCCAGCCCTTATATTTAGCCTCACAATGAAGTATTTTAGCATTTTCTTTTCAGGGCAACAAGGGCTACAATTAGAAAACAAAACTATTTGACATAAACAGTTGAATTCATGAGTGTTATTGACAACAACTTGATAAAAATGAATTGATTTATACAGCTAAAGACCAGTTACGCCAACAAGACTGCAGAGAGAGATCAGATGCAAAGTGAGAAATACAAAGATCATATCTTATAAGAGCTTCTACTGGCACATACTGTATAATGTCTAATAATCTATATAAAATATAATATATGCCGTATGTCACGATGAGTCAGTGACAATGAGTCAGTGATATGACTAAGATTACTTTGTCTAAACAACCCATTTAATCAGTAAAGTATCATTATTTAACTGTAGCAGAGCATGATTTACAAGAATTCCCCTGACTGACTAGAAACTGACTTGCGCCGACCCATCCCCCTTCAAGTCAGTCAGGGGATTTCAGATGACTCAAACTGAAACTAAAACAGAAAAAATATGAATTAAACAAAATAAAGTAACATAGATTGGATGTGTATGATTCAATACATGTTTAGGTAGTACACGTGTTTACATAAGTTTTGTGTTATTTTTGAAATTAGTGATGGGTGACTTGAGGGAGAAAGAGGGTCAGTGGAAAATTACTTTAGGATGCCGTTGCATGGGCGGGGGTAGATTTGCTTGAATATAATAACACACAATCAGCATTCATGAGTTTTATTGACAAATGTCACAACAAAAAAACAAGGTCCGCCAAAGCAATATACAGATTAAGCCCAGTTACAGTAGATGTCCTAACCGACTTGCCAAAACTATAGTTTGTTAACAAGAAATTTGTGGAGCGGTTGAAAAACCTAAGTATATGTAAACTTCCAACTTCATCTGTACTTTCTCTGCACTGCTGATTCATGAACTCTCTGCTGTTTGTTAATGATAGTCAGAAGACTGACGATATATTTCGGTAGAATGGTACTCTGATCTAGACGTTGGAGAGAAAGGCACTCGCACGCACGTGCATGAATGCACACATTCAGACAGTCAGAACACACATATTCAACACAAGGTGTATAATATTATTCAATAGCTGCTGTAAATCAATCACTGTTACCTGGTGGCCAACTACAAGAAATGTCTGACCTCTGTGATTGCCAACAAGGGTTTTGCCACCAAGTACTAAGTCATGTTTTGCAGAGGGGTCAAATACTTATTTCCCTCATTAAAATGCAAATAATTTTATAACATTTTTGACATGTGTTTTTCTGGATTTTTTTGTTGTTATTCTGTCTCGCACTGTTCAAATAAACCAACCATTAAAATTATAGACTTATAATTTCTTTGTCAGTGGGCAAACGTACAAAATCAGCAGGGGATCAAATCCTTTTTTCCCCCACTGTACACCAACCTGACAGCAGAGAGAGATCAGATGCAAAGAGAGAAAGACAAAGATCACATCTTATGAGAGCTTCTACTGTCTCATACTGAGTAACGTCTAATAATGTATATCAAATATAATATATGCCATATGTCACGATTAGACAGTGTAATGAGTCATTGATATGACTAAGATTACCTTGTGTAAAAAAAACGATTTAAATCAGTAAAGTATTGCTATGTAACTGCAGGAGAGAGTTTGATTTACAAGAAATCCCCTCACTGACTAGAAACTGACTTGCTCAGACCCCTCCCCCCCTTTTAGTCTGTCAGGGGATTTCAGGTGACTCAAACTGAAACTATAACTAACAGATCAAGCCCAGTTACACCAACCTGACTGCACATCTTCATATCTTATGAGAGCTTCTACTATCTCATACTGAATAACGTCTAATAATGTATATCAAATATAATATATGCCTTATGTCACGATTAGACAGTGACAATGAGTCATTGATATAACTAAGATTACCCTGTGTAAACAACTCATTTAAACGCTATACTTATATCTCAACTTGTTTTCTAGCAGATTAGTACAAATGTCTCAACCCATGCTCAAGAATGGCCTTTTCCCCTTCATTCAGATTACAACCTCTCACTTTCGGTTATTAGAAAATGAAGAGACCACTGCAAAATGATCAGTTTCTCTGGTTTTACTATTTCTAGCTAAGTGTTTGGGTAAAATTAACATTTTTGTTTTATTCTATATACTACTGATAACATTTCTCCCAAATTCCAAATAAAAATATTATCATTTAGAGCATTTATTTGCAGAAAATGAAAACTGGTCAAAATAACAAAAAAAGATGCAGTGTTGTCAGACCTCGAATAACAAAGAAAATAAGTTCATATTCATTTTTAAACAACACAACACTAATGTTTTAACTTAGGAAGAGTTCAGAAATCAATATTTGGTGGAATAATCCTGATTTTCAATCACAGCTTTCATGCGTCTTGGCATGCTCTCCACCAGTCTTCACATTGATGTTGGGTGACTTTATGCCACTCCTGGCGCAAAAATTCAAGCAGCTCGGCTTTGTTTGATGGCTTGTGACCATCCATCTTCCTCTTGATCACATTCTGGTCTGGAGATTGGGTTGGCCATGACAGGGTCTTGATCTGGTGGTTCTCCATCCACACCTTGATTGTCCTGGCTGTGTAGCATGGAGCATTGTCCTGCCTGAAAAACCAATCCTCAGAGTTGGGGAACATTGTCAGAGCAGAAGGAAGCAAGTTTTCTTCCAGGACAACCTTGTACGTGGCTTGATTCATGAGATGTGGGGCGTAATCTCAGACCAAGGGCAACAGCATCAGAACATGCTTAACCCTATCAGTCAAGAGATCCCAGCAAAAATTGGCTTTTCAATTATCTGACTTTAATTTATCTGCATGTCCCGCCCTTATATTTACCCTCACAATTAAGAATTTTTAAATGTTATTTTAAGGACAATAAGGGCTACAATTAAAACACAAAAAAAGTATTTGACATTAACAGTTGCATTCATGAGTGTTATTGACAAAAACCTGATGAAAATGAATTGATTTATACAGCTAAAGACCAGTGATATGTGATATGACTAACATTACCTTGTCTAAACAACCCATTTAATCAGTAAACTATTGTTATGTAACTGCAACAGAGAGTATGATTTACAAGAAATCCCCAGACTGACTAGAAACTGACTTGCTCAGACCCCTCCCCCCCTCTTTGTAGTCAGTCAGGGGATTTCAGGTGATTCAAACTGAACCAAAAACTAACATAGCAAAAATATGAATTAAACTCAGTAAAGTAACATAGATTGGATGTGTATGATTCAATACATGTTTAGGTAGTACACGTGTTTACATATGTTTTTTGTGCTATTTCTGATCTTCAGATAAAGGAGTGATGGGTGACTTGAGGGAGACAGAGAGTCAGCTCAAGACCAGTTACACAAATCTGTCTGCAGAGCGAGAACAGATACAAGAGAGAAATACAAAGTTCATATGTTATGAGAGCTTCTACTGTCATGAAGACCATAATATATAATATATAATGTATTGATAGATTGTAGATAATTGCTGTTTGTGTGAATAATATATTTTGTGTGATTAAGGAGAAGTAGAATGAAGCCTTAAGTCTCTGGGATGTTTTGCCTTATAAAGTCATAGTGGAAGTAGAGAAAAGGGTTTTGCTGAATATTAGTTTATTGGTTTGAAGAAGTGTCTTTGTACTTCCTGTGACCTGTGACCCCCAATATGTTATCTGGGGCAACAGTAGGACGAGAAGAGGAAGTTGCCCCATGTGCTATGGATCCCAGACGAGAAGATGAAGTGGCCCCAATCGCTATGGAACTCCAACCTGGTCTGAAAACATTCTGTTATTATATTTACTCCAGTTAGGGGAGGGGTGGTAGGGTTAGGGCAACATAATAAAGGAAAATATATGCAGATATATATATATATATATACTGTATATATTTACCAAAAAAGATATGGGGGATTGGAAATGATGCAGACAATTACATTGATGGAAGTAAAAATGTATCTGCAATATGAAAGCTGATCTAACCCTTACAAAAAAATAAAAATGTCAATGTAATCATCAAGGTATCATTATTTAACTGCAGCAGAGAGCATGATTTACAAGAAATCCCCTCACTGACTAGAAACCGACTTGCTCAGACCCCTCCCCCCTTTTAGTCTGTCAGGGGATTTCAGGTGACTCAAACTGAAACTATAACTTGTGTAAAAAAAAATCAAAAAAGAATCAGCAAGGTATTGCTATGTAACTGCAGGAGAGAGTATGATTTACAAGAAATCCCCTGACTGACTACAAATGGACTTTAGTTACTGATTGAATGGGTTGTTTGGCCAAAGTCATTTCAAACTTAAACTAACATAGAAAAACAATTGAAGAAATCTCAATGACGTAACATATTGGATGTGTATGATTCAATGACATGTTTACGCAGTACATGTGGTTACATACGGTTTGTGTGTTGTGCTATTTCTCAAAAGGAGGCCTACTACTGTTGTGTCGTCTGCAAACTTGAAGATTGAGTTGGAGGCGTAGTCATAGGTGAACAGGGAGTACAGTAGGGGGCTAAGCACTCACCATTGTGGGGCCCCTGTGTTGAGGATCAGCATAGTGGAGGTGCTGTTCCCTACATCACCAACTGGGGGCTGCCCATCAGGAAGCCCAGGATCCAGTTGCAGAGGGAGGTGTTCAGACCCAGGGCCCCAAGCTTGATGATGAGCTTGGAGGGTACTATGGTGTTGAAGGCTGAGCTATAGTCAATGAATAGCATTCTTACATAGTTATTCCTCTTGTCCAAATAGGATATGGCAATGTGCAGTATGATGGCAATTGCATTGTCTGTGGATGTATTGGGGCGGTATCCAAATGTAATTGAGTGCAAATAGTCTGGGTAGCCATTTGATTAGGTGTTCATGAATCTTATGGCTTGGGGGTAGAAACTGTTTAGAAGTCTCTTGGACCTAGACTTGGCGCTCCTGTACCGTTGCCGTGCGGGAGCAGTGGGAACAGTCTATGACTAGGGTGTGTGAAGTCCTTGACAATTTTTAGGGCCTTCCTCTGACACCGCCTGGTGTAGAGGTCCTGGATGGCAGGAAGCTTGTAGTGCCTTGCAGTCGGAGGCTGAGCAGTTGCCATACCAGGCAGGGATGCATCCAGTCAGAATGCTCTCGATGGTGCAGCTGTAGAACCTTTTGAGGATCTGAGGACCCATGCCAAATCTTTTCAGTCTCCTGAGGGGGAATAGCTTTTGTCGTGCCCTCTTCATGACAGTCTTTTCCTTTTATAATCCGTGATGGAGTCCTTGCCACATATGTCTTGTGTCTGAGCCATTGAATTGCGACTCCACTCTGTCTCTGTAATCACGTTCTGCCTGTGTGATTGCCTTACGGTGGGAATAACTAAACTGTTTGTTTTCAACCATATTCCCAGTCACCATGCAGTGTTTAAATGAGGTGGTTCACGATTTCAGTTTTGCACGAATGCTGCCATCTATCCACAGTTTTTGGTTTGGGTAGGTTTTAATAGTCACAGTGGGAACAACATCCCCTATACACTTCCTGATGAACTCAGTCACCGTGTCCGTGTACATGTAAATGTTATTCTCAGAGGCAACCCAGAACATATCCCAGTCCGCGTGATCAAAACATGGATTCTGATTGGTCAGACCAGCGTTAAATAGACCTTAGTACGGGTACTTCCTGTTTGACTTCCTGCCTATAGGAAGGGAGGAGCATGGCGGAATCGTGATCTGATTTGCCAAACGGAGGGCCTTGTAGCCATCCCTGAAGGAGGAGTAACAATGGTCAAGAGTTTTTGATGCGCGAGTACTACAGGCCATGTGTTGATAGAACTTCGGTAGCCTTTTCCTAAATTTGCTTTGTTAAAATCCCCAGCAATAGGGCCGTCGTGGTATCGGCTTGAGGGGGAATAAACATGGCTGTGACTATAACTGAAAAGAATTCTCTTGGGAGGTAATACAGTCGTCATTTGATTGTATGGTATTCTAGGCATGTTGAACAAGAGGACTTGAGTTCCTGTAAGTTATCACAATCACACCATGAGTAGTTAATCATGAAACATACACAACCGCCTTTTTTCTTCCCTTTATTCCTGTCTGTGCGATGTACTGAGAACCCAGCTGGCTGTATGGATGGGGACAGTATATCCGGAGAGAGTCATGGTTCTGTAAAACAGAGTATATTACAGTCCCTAATGTCTCTCTGTAAGGAGATCCCCGCACTGAGCTCGTCTACTTTATTGTCCAGGGACTGGACATTAGCGAGTAATATACTCAAAAGCGGTGGATGGTGTGCACGCCTCCTGAGTCAGACTAGAAGACCCCTCCGAATATCTCTTCTCCGCCGGCGTCTAGGAGCAGCCTCTGGGATAAGTTCCATTGCCCTGGGGGGTACGAACAAAGGATACAATTCGGGAAAGCAGTATTTCTGGTCGTAATGCTGCTGAGTTACCCCCGCTCTGATATCCACAAGCTCTTTTCGGCTTTATGTAATAACACAAAATACTTTCTGGGCTAATAATGTCAGAAATAACACACAAAAAAATAAAAATACTGCAAAGTTGCTTAGGAGCTCGACGCAGAGCTTCCATGTCTGTCGGCGCCATCTTCTGTATAATATGATGATAATATACAGGATCGGTACAGGATACACATGGTATACACTGTCCAACAAAATGCTCACTTCCATGTTCCCTCTCAATAAAGTGACACCATTAAGAAATAATAAAATATATTAATAAAACATTTAAAGTAAATGGGCTCGGTAGAATAGAATAAACATATTGCATGTATAAATACAGGAAACCACTCAACAATTTATAGTACAATATTTACACGTGTGTCAGGAAGAGCAAGTGTTTAAATTGTGCAGTACATAAATACGAAGTCTAGTAGCAGAAGTTGTGTTTAGCATGAGGTCCATAATTATTGGCACCCTTGATGAAGATGAGCAAAAAATACTGTATTAAATAAGTAATGAAAACACTGAGCTATATTGTATGCTTAAAAAAATCTGAAATTATATAATTATATACTAATACAATTGCTCAGAGAAAGATTTTGTTTCATTTATTATTTTCTTTACTCAAAAAGACAGGGGTCCAAATTATTGGCAAACCTGTTTTCAATACTCTAGCACCCTCCCCTTCGAGGATAATGACACTGAGTCTTTTTCTAAAATGTTTTATGAGATTGGAGAACACGTTGGAAGGGATCTTAGAACATTCCTCCATATAGAATCTTTCCAGATCATTGATATCCTTCATCTGTTTTTATGACCTTTTCAATTCAAAGCACATGTTATCAATGGGGTTCAAGTCTGGAGACTGAGATGGCCATTGCAAAACGTTCATTTTGTGGTCAATTAAGCATTTCTTTATGGATTTTGATTAGTGCTTGAGGTTATTGTCTTGCTGGAAGATTCACTTGTGGCCAAGAGGCAACCAGGTTTTTGCTAAAATGGCCTGGTAATGTTCATGATGCCATTTAGTTTATATGTGTGTGGGGGGGTGTCTATGTGTGTGTGGATGTGTGTGTGTGTATGTATGTGTAGGTGTGTGCTTGTGTGCGTGAGTGATTGCAGTTGGTCAGTCCAGATCAAGTGTTCAGCACTCTGATGGCTTGTGGAGAGAAACCGTCTCTGAGCCTGTTGGTCTGAGACCCAATGCTCAGATAGTGTCTGGCCATGTGGGGTACTTGATGATGCTGCGGGACTTCCTCAGGCACCGTTTTGAGTAGACGTCCTGACTGGGAAGGGAGCACGGCCCCAGTGATGTACTGGGCCATCTTCAATACCTGCTGGAGGGCCTTGCGGTCGTGGACAGAGCACTTCCCATACCAGGCCATGATGCAGCCAGTCAGGACGCAAACGATGGTACAGCGGTAGAATTTGGAGAGTACCCGGGGGGGACATAACAAATTTCTTCAGCCGCCTTAGGAAGTGAAGGCGCTGTTGCGCCCTCTTGGCGAGAGTGGTGGTGTTGTTGGTCCATGTCAAGTTCTCGGTGATTTGGATGCCAAGGAACTTAAAACTGCTGACTCTCTCCACTGCAGTCAAATCGATGGGGCATGTCTTCTGTTTCAAGAAGTCAATACAACATGCCTATCACTTTGAAGATGCAAAATATTTTTTATTGTGAAACAAACAAGAAATAAGACAAAAAAACTCTATACTTTGTAGAGCCACCTTTTGCAGCAATTACAGCTGCATGTCTCTTGGGGTATGTCTCTATAAGCTTGGCAAATCGTGCCACTGGGATTTTTTCCAATTTTTCAAGGCAAAACTGCTCCAGCTCCTTCAAGTTGGATGGGTTCCTCTGGTGTACAGCAATCTTTAAGTCATACCACAAATTCTCAATTGGATTGAGGTCTGTGCTTTAACTAGGCCATTCCAAAACATTTAAATGTTTCCCCACAACTCGAGTGTTGCTTTAGAAGTATGCTTAGGGTCATTGTCCTGCTGGAAGGTGAACCTCCGTCCCAGTCTCAAATCTCTGGAAGACTGAAACAGGTTTCCCTCAAGAATTTCCCTGTATTTAGCGCCATCCATCATTTCTTCAATTCTGACCAGTTTCCCAGTCCCTGCCGATGAAAAACATCCCCACAGCATGATGCTGCCACCACCATGCTTCACTGTGGGGATAATGTTCTCAGGGTGATGAGAGGTGTTGGGTTTGCACCAGACATAGCGTTTTCCTTGATGGCCAAAAAGCTCAATATTAGTCTCATCTAACCAGAGTACCTTCTTCCATATGTTTGGGGAGTCTCCCACATACCTTTTGGCGAACACCAAACGGATTTACTTATTTTTTTCTTTAAGCAATGGCTTTTTTCTGGCCACTCTTCCATAAAGCCCAGCTCTGTGGAGTGTACGGCTTAAACTGGTTCAATGGAGAGATACTCCAATCTCCGCTGTGGAGGTTTGCAGCTCCTTCAGGGTTAACTTTGGTATCTTTGTTGGCTCTCTGATTAATGCCCTCCTTGCCTGGTCTGTGAGTTTTGGTGGGCGGCCCTCTCTTGGCAGGTTTGTTGTGGTGCCATATTCTTCCATTTTTTTAATAATGGATTTATCGGTGCTCCGTGGGATGTTCAAAGTTTCTGATATTTTTTTATAACCCAACCCCAATCTGTACTTCTCCACAACTTTGTCCCTGATCTGTTTGGAGAGCTCCTTGGTCTTCATGGTGCCACTTGCTTGGTGGTGCCTATTGCTTAGTGGTGTTCAGAACAGGTGTGTATATATACTGAGATCATGTGACAGATCATGTGACACTTAGATTGCACACAGGTGGACTTTATTTCACTAATTATGTGACTTTTGAAGGTAATTGGTTGCACCAGATCTTCTTTAGGGGCTTCATAGCAAAGGGGGTGAATACATATGCACTCACCACTTTTCCCTTTTTTTTCGTTTCACTTCACCAATTCGGACTATTTTGTGTATGTCCATTATATGAAATCAAAATAAAAATCCATTTAAATGACAGGTTGTAATGCAATTTTTTTTTAAATGCCAAGGGGGATGAATACTTTTGCAAGGCACTGTAGCCTTCTAAAAGAAGACCCCCATGAAATGGACAAAATAGAATGGGAACATATTGGCACCGCACGAAACATACACACGATGGACAATACCACTCAATTTGGCCCATTTTTATCCAAAACATATTGCAAATGTCATATGGCAAAGTGTCACACCAAAAAAATCCTATAGATGGCGAGCGCGCTCCCCCGTGAATTTTCTTATTGCAAATATAACACAAGTCAACACTTATCGAAAACTTATCACCCCCTTAAAAAAGTGCTTTCTGGACCGTTTTTCGAAATTCTTTAGATTTTTTTGTCAATTACACATGTATAAGAACTGTATGAACATACTTTTGTCATATTTTATTGACATCATTTTTTTATTTTTTATGCTTGTCCATAAGGCAATATGATTTCATAGGAAGTCAAAAGTCGAAGTCAAAAGTCACTTTGTATTCTCTTTTTTTTGCCAAATGCCATAAGAAATGTCCAAATGAAATGTCCAATAATTTTGTTTGTCAATTATACATGTATGAAAGTATTGAATGTGCCAAATCACAGCAAAAATACAATAGATGGCGAGCGCGCGCCACCGTAAATTTTCTTATTGCAAATGTAACACAAGTCAAGACCCAAGAGTAAAATTTTGAAAATTTGAAAGTTTTTTCAAAAACGTATAACCCCCTTAACCTGTTGGGTCTAGGGGGCAGCATTTGCACGTCTGGATAAAAAAAATGTACCCGATTTAATCTGGTTACTAATCCTACCCAGTAACTAGAATATGCATATACTTATTATATATGGATAGAAAACACTCTAAAGTTTCCAAAACTGTTTGAATGGTGTCTGTGAGTATAACAGAACTCATTTGGCAGGCAAAACCCTGAGACATTTTCTGACAGGAAGTGGATACCTGATGTGTTGTATTGACTTTAAACCTATCCCATTGAAAAACACAGGGGTTTAGGAATATTTTGGCACTTCCTATTGCTTCCACTAGATGTCACCAGCCTATACAAAGTGTTTTGAGTCTTCTGGAGGGAGATCTGACCGAACAAGAGCCATGGAACGGTGATGTCCCATTAGACACCTGGCGCGCTAGTTCATGTTGGGTACCCTTGTTCCAATACGTTATAAAAGAGTATGCATTCGTCCACCTTGAATATTATTCATGTTCTGGTTAAAAAAGGCCCTAATGATTTATGCTATACAACGTTTGACATGTTTGAACGAACGGAAATATATTTTTTCCCCTCGTTCATGACGAGAAGTCCGGCTGGCTTAGATCATGTGCTAACAAGACGGAGATTTTTGGACATAAATGATGAGCTTTTTTGAACAAAACTACATTCGTTATGGACCTGTGATACCTGGAAGTGACATCTGATGAAGAGAATCAAAGGTAATGGATTATTTACATAGTATTTTCGATTTTAGATCTCCCCAACATGACGTCTAGTCTGTATCGCAACGCGTATTTTTCTGGGCGCAGTGCTCAGATTATTGCAAAGTGTGATTTCCCAGTAAGGTTATTTTTAAATCTGGCAAGTTGATTGCGTTCAAGAGATGTAAATCTATAATTCTTTAAATGACAATATAATATTTTACCAATGTTTTCTAATTTTAATTATTTAATTTCTGACGCTGACTTGACTGCCGGTTATTGGAGGGAAACGATTTCCTCAACATCAATGCCATAGTAAAACGCTGTTTTTGGATATAAATATGAACTTGATAGAACTAAAAATGCATGCATTGTCTAACATAATGTCCTAGGAGTGTCATCTGATGGAGATTGTAAAAGGTTAGTGCATCATTTTAGCTGGTTTTATGGTTTTGGTGACCCTGTCTTTGACTTGACAAAACATTACACACAACTCTTGTAAATGTACTGTCCTAACATACTCTAAATTTATGCTTTCGCCGTAAAACCTTTTTGAAATCGTAAAACGTGGTTAGATTAAGGAGATGTTTATCTTTCAAAGGGTGTAAAATAGTTGTATGTTTGAAAAATTTGAATTTTGACATTTATTTGGATTCAAATTTGCCGCTCTTGAAATGCACCTGCTGTTGATGGAGTGCACCACGGGTGGCACGCTAGCGTCCCACCTAGCCCATAGAGGTTAACTCAAAAAGCGTTGAGGCCTCAACTCCATCTTGTTCGGAGCCAAATGCCCATTATGCCAAACCTATGCTCACCAAGTTTCGTCTTCAAAGTATTTTCCGTTTAGGAGAAAAGGCCACGTCGTGAATCGTGATGTTTTGTGCATTTGCAATATGATTCCATTCGCCCTCTTGTGGTATTTGCCGGGACAGGTGAAAAATGACCAAAATTTGAACATTTTATAAAACGGAAACCGAATGTCCGAGAGACTCCGTTCGATGACTTCCCGGAAGATCCGGCCCCGGTGCACGGCCCGACGCCATCCGCAAATTTTACAAACGTTCGCGGACGTCTAGTAAGGGACCGTACATTTGCAATATGGACTTTCTCATCAACCATGCAGCAAATGTCAAAATGTTCCCTTCATGTATGTTATTGTTATTTTACTGTGTTACTTTTTATTTTATATTTTACTTAAATTTATTGAGTAAATATTTTCTTAACTCCATTTCTTGAACTGCATTGTTGGCGGAACCCCTGGCCAACATCCAGTGAAGTTGCAGCGCGCCAAATTCAAAAACAGAAATACTCATAATAAGAATTCTGAAAACATACAAGTGTTATACATCAGTTTAAAGATTAACTTCTTGTTAACCTGTTAGGGCTAGGGGGCAGTATTTGCACGGCCGGATAAAAAAACGTACCCGATTTAATCTGGTTATTACTACTGCCCAGAAACTAGAATATGCATATAATTATTGGCTTTGGATAGAAAACACCCTAAAGTTTCTAAAACTGTTTGAATGGTGTCTGTGAGTATAACAGAACTCATATGGCAGTCAAAACCCTGAGACAAATCCTGACAGGAAACTGAAATCTGATGTGTGGATATCACTTCAAACATTTGCCATTGAAACACACAGTGGCTTGCGATTCATTTAGCACTTCCCATGGCTTCCACTAGTCCCCAGTCTTTACAAAGTGTTTTGAGCCTCCTACCATCAAAATTGACTGAAAGAGAGGATGTTTACCTTGGTCACAGGAAATGGGCCATTACCATTGTGACGTTGGCGCCCATGGGTACTCTCCTTTTCGAAACGTTTTGAAAGACAATGCAACCATCCCAATGGAATATTATTGAAGCCCTGGTTGAAAAAGCCCCTAAAGATTTATGTTATACAACGTTTGACATGTTTGAACGAACTTAAATATTTTTTTTTTGCTCATTCCTGACGACAAGTCAGACGCAGACGGTACATTTTCACTAGTCTTCGGAGCGCGCTAACGCTATTGGGACATACATTATTAACTTTTTTGAACAAAACTACATTTGTTATGGACCTGGGATTCCTAGAAGTGCCTTCTGATAAAGATAATCAAAGGTAAGGGATTATTTACAATAGTATTTTTGATGGTTGATCGTTCCAAGATGGCTCAAAACATGTATAGCCTAGACTATTTTTCTGGGCATACCACGTCGTTTATTGCAAAGTGTGATTTCCCAGTAAAGTTATTTTTAAATCTGGCAAAGAGATGGCATTCAAGACATGTTAATCTATAAGTCTTTGAATGACAATATTACATTTTAACAATGTTTTCGAATAGTAATTTTGTAAATTGTAGCGCTACTAAACCGGAAGCATTTGAGCCAAAAGATTTTCTGAACGTCATGCGCCGATGTAAAATGCTGTTTTTATATATAAATATGAACTTTATCGAACAAAAAATGCATGTGTTGTGTAACATGATGTCCTAGGAGTGTCATCTGATGAAGGTTGTCAAAGGTTAGTGCTGCATTTAGCTGTGTTTTGGGTATTTGTGATGCATGCTAGTTGCTTTGAAAATGGCTGTGTGATTATTTCCGGCTGGGTACTCTGCTGACATAATCTAATGTTTTGCTTTTGCTGTAAAGCCTTTTTGAAATCGGACACGTGGTTCGATTCAGGAGAGGTGTATCTATAAAACGGTGTAAAATAGTCATATGTTTGAGAAATTGAAGTTATAGCATTTATGAGGTTTTGCATTTAGCGTGACGCGATTCCACTGGCTGTTGATTAGGGTGGGATGCAAGCGTCCCACTGGCCCAGAGAGGTTAATCCAGCTGCTGTGTCAGATTTCAAAAAGGCTTTACGGCGAAAGCATACCATGCGATTATCTGAGGACAGCGCCCAGCTAACAAAACATTACATACAGTTACCAGCCAAGTAGATGAATCACAAAAGTCAGAAATAGCGATAAAATTAATCACTTACCTTTGATGATCTTCATATGGTTGCACTCACATAACTCCCAGTTACACAATAAATGTTCGATAAAGTTCCTCTTTATATCCAAAAACCTCCGTTTGGCTGGCGTGTTTTGTTCAGTAATCAACTAGCTCCAGGGCGCGCACAACAGGCAGACGAAAAGACAAAATAGTATAGGTAAAGTTTGTGGAAATATGTCAAACGATGTTTAGAATCAATCCTCAGGTTGTTTTTAGCATAAATAAGCAATAATATTTCAACCGGACAATCGCGTTGTCAATAGAAAGCGGAAAATCAACAAACGGCGCGCTCTCGGACACGCGCCCCAAACAGTATGGGACTTCAGACAGACCAGTCATAGAAAGTGGTCTTACTCACTCATTTTTCACAATACAAGCTTGAAACAATTTCTAAAGACTGTTGGCATCTAGTGGAAGCCATAGGAAGTGTAATCTGACCCCACTGTCATCGGATACTGTGTAGACATTCAATAGAAAACTACAAACTTCAAAAATCCCACTTCCTGGATGGATTTTTCTCAGGTTTTCGCCTGCCGTATGAGTTCTGTTATACTCACAGGCATTATTTTAACAGTTTCGGAAACGTTAGAGAGTTTTCTATCCAAATCTACCAATTATATGCATACCCTAGCTTCTGGGCCTGAGTAACAGGCAGTTTACTTTGGGCACACTTTTCATCCGGACGTCAAAATACTTCCCCCTATCCCAAACAGATTGTCACGTCCTGACCAGTTAAGGGTTGTTTGTTATTGTAGTTTGGTCAGGGTGTGGCAGGGGGTGTTTGTTTAGTGTGTTCGGGGTTTTTGGTTTATGTTCTATATTTTCTATTTCTATGTGTTTATCTAGTTTTTCAATTTCTATGTTGGGGTTTTGGTAGGACCTCCAATTAGAGCCAGCTGGTTGTCGTTGCCTCTAATTGGAGGCCATATTTAAGTGGGTTAGTTTTCTCTTGTGTTTGTGGGTGGTTGTTTCCTTGTATAGTCTGAGCACCTTACGGGACTGTTTTCGTCGTTAGTGTTTTGTGTAAGTGTTTTGTTTTTTCCTTCGAATAAAAGAAGATGTTTAATATACCCGCTGCAGTTTGGTCCACTCCATACGACGACTGTTACATTAAGGGCTTGTAAGTAAGCATTTCATTTGTATTCGGTGCATGTGACAAAAAAAAATGTATTTGAAATACGAGATCCCGACTTTAAAAAAACTTTCATAATAACTTCCAAGTCCTTAACATAGGTTGGAAACTCAGTTATTATCTTTGGACCCAGACTTTCCCTACATGCTGAACTCTGACATCAGCTACCACGGAAATTACTTTGATGGCAGCATCTTCTGCAGTTAAATACAACAACAAAACTTTATTTATCAAAATAAACATAACTATATGTTTTTTGAACACTATAAATTGTTTGCTAACATTTCCAAGTTCCTACTCCAAGTTGAGAAGTCGTTCCTCTGATAACTCTAAACTCTGATAGGACTTGAATGTGGCAATAGACCTTGGAGAGAAAAAACAAGGAAGTGAAAATATACAGTATAAAAGAAAAGTATGAGCTGACTGAAAAACAATTGGTGGGGATGTAGGGTAGATTAAGATGTACTTTAAAACTATAGAATCAAGGACTACCTTCTTAATTCAACACAACACTTACTTCATACACATGGGCTCTTTCTCAGTTGTCTAAAACTTTTCCCTCTCCTTCACTGATCTGAAAGAACTGATCACGTGAAAGTTAAGCCAGCCTAATGATGAGCTTCCTTCCGCCATACTGTTTCCACCTGTGAACATTTTTCCAACTAGTGCAGATGAAGGGGAAGAGTCAAGGAGAAGATGTATTTTTAGACAATTGAGAAAGAGCCTCTGGCCAGGTTCAGTAGCGAAACGTGATTGAAAATTGCAGATAGAAGTGCTATGAATAAAGTGGACATGATTCCTTCTTTTCTACATGTCAGAGAGGCATGTTTGTGCTACATAACATATTTCTATCTGAACGTTCCTAAACATTGCATGCTGCTGAAGGCCCCCTTGGTCTGGTCACATGTCCACAGATGACATACCAAGATCACCATCTAGTGGTCAATTCTCATACTGCTATAACTTTTCTGAGAACGACTAGTTTCTATCTATTCAATCTGACCTTTTTAAAAGGGCAATTGCACTTCCTGATTTGGCTTTGTTTTTCATCAATGCTCAATAAGAACTACTAGCGGCCATGACTGAAGGTAAATGAGAGTTGTCTCGGGGGTGTGGTTAGACATGGGTGTTTCTTGGGTGCGTCTGCCATTCAATCACAACAAACAAGTGCAGTAGTGAGTACAGCGAGGTAAGCTATGGAGAGAACAAAGTTTTGAGGACTTCTCTCCTCCCGACCGACTCGCCATCTCAAGATGGTCAGCTAATTCAATTCTATGTAGGCTAAAGCTAGTCCTTGATCATGACTCTCAGTTCTATGTGTAGGCTAAAGCTAGTCCTTGATCATGACTCTCAGTTCTATATGTAGGCTAAAGCTAGTCCTTGATCATGACTCTCAGTTCTAAATGTAGGCTAAAGCTAGTCCTTGATCATGACTCTCAGTTCTATATGTAGGCTAAAGCTAGTCCTTGGTCATGACTCTCAGTTCTATGTGTAGGCTAAAGCTAGTCCTTGATCATGACTCTCAGTTCTATATGCAGGCTAAAGCTAGTCCTTGGTCATGACTCTCAGTTCTATATGTAGGCTAAAGCTAGTCCTTGGTCATGACTCTCAGTTCTATGTGTAGGCTAAAGCTAGTCCTTGATCATGACTCTCAGTTCCATTATATTACACAAGAGTCATTGGACGAAGGTGTCTTCTGTAAGGGGGAGTTTTGTTAAGATAGCTGACACTCGGTCTGAACATTAACATGCATTGCTTGCGGTATGGTTTTGGAAGCATAAGGACCCCATCTTTCATATCAGAGAGGGGAAAAAAACATTGATATACACCTTGATAAGGTTAGGGTTAGTGTTCCCAGACGGAAACATCTCCATGTTACAGCGCTTGTTTACGGAAAACAGACAGAGACAAGAAACGACCACCTGTGCTCTGTAACATGCTCTGAACACCTGTGTGTAAGCATAACTCAGGAAGTGTAGTTTCGTCAGATGGACGCGCACATAGTGTATATTTTTTATTTGAAGAATTCCTTCTTGCTGATGAAAGATAAGGGCCATATGTTTCGAAAGCCATAACGCAAGTGATGATTATTGAGGCTGAGAACTGTAGGGAGAAGGCAGAATGCTGCCTACAGATTTTGAAAACCAGGCTTAAGCCTGCGCTGACCTTGTGTTTAGCCAAGCTGACAGTAGCTAGCTAGCATAGCTTGGTGATAGCTGCAGCTGGCTATCCTAGCTAGCTGATATTTCTGTCAAATCAGTTATTACTCAACAAGTCTTTCTGGGTAAGTCAATAAGAGCTTTCCACGCCTGGATTGTGCAGCATTTACTCATTATTATTTAAAAAAAATCCTCAAACTCTGTCAAACTGGTTGTTGATCATTGCTAGACAACAATTTTCAATTCTTGCCATAGATTTTCAAGTAAATATATGTAATAACTGTACCTCGGCCACTCAGGAAAATTCACTGTCTTCTTGGAAAGCAACTCCAGTGTAGCTTTGGCCTTGTGTTTTATATATTGTCCTGCTAAAAGGTGAATTAATCTCCCAGAGTCTGGTGGAAAGCAGACTAAACCAGGATTTCCTCTAGTATTTTGCCTGTGCTTAGCTCCATTCTGTTTCTTTTTTATCCTGAAAAACTACCAGTCCACCCATAACATGATGGAGCCACCACTACGCTTGAAAATATGGAGAGTGGTATTCAGTCATGTGTTGTATTGGATTTGTATTCAGGAAAAAAAGTGAATTACATCGCCACATTTTTTGCAGTATTACTTTATTGCCTTGTTGCAAAAAGGCTGCATGTTTTGAATTATGTTTTATTCTGTACAGTCTTCCTTTTCTCTCTATTAGATTAGTATTGTGGTGTAACTATAATGTTGTTGATCCATCCTCAGTTTTTCTCCTATCACAGTCATTGAACTCTGTAACTGTTTTAAAGTCCCCATTGGCCTCATGGCGAAATCCCTGAGCGGTTTCCTTCATTTACATTTACATTTTAGTCATTTAGCAGACGCTCTTATCCAGAGCGACTTACAGTAGTGAATGCATTCATTTCATTTCATTTCATCCTTCCTCTCCGGCAACTGAATTAGGAAGGACACCTGTATATTTGTAGTGACTGGCTGTATTGATACACCATCCAAAGTGTAATTAACAACTTCACCATTCTCGTAGGGATATTCAAAGTCTGCTTTTTTTTAAATTTTGACCCATCTACCAATAGGTGCCCTTCTTTACAAGGCATTGTAAAACTTCCCTGGTCTTTGAGGTTGAATCTGTGTTTGAAATTCACTGCTTGACTGAGGGCCCTTACAGATCATTTGTATGTTATGTTAACCACTATTATTACACACAGAGTTAGTCCATGCAACTTATTACAGTATGTGACTTGTTTTAAGCACCTTTTTACTCCTGAACTTATTTAGGCTTGCCATAACAAAGGGTTGAAT
Organism: Salmo salar; assembly: GCF_965601325.2. Lineage (NCBI taxonomy): Eukaryota > Metazoa > Chordata > Actinopteri > Salmoniformes > Salmonidae > Salmo > Salmo salar. The sequence goes on from NC_138294.1 coordinate 11,779,634, forward strand.
TCTTATTGACTGAAGGCATTTCAGCTTTTCATTTTAAATTAATTAGCAAAATAACATTCCACTATGACATTATGGGGTATTGCGTGTAGGACAGTAACAAAAACATCTCAATGTAATCCAGTTTAAATTCAGGCTCTAACACAACAAAATGTGGGTAAAGTCAAGGGGTGTGAATACTTTAAGACACTGTAATAATGTGCAAATATTACACTTGTCTTTCGTCTTTTACTGTAATTCACAGCCGATACAGATACTGTACCTATCAGCATTTTGCCTGGTGGTGCTGATAGGGTTAATGGCAGGAACCAGGTTCCCGAGATTTACTGGGATTTTCCGCCCAAACCCACTGTAAGGATGATGCTGGAGATGAGAAGCAGGTACACGGAGTGGACGTTTAATTAACAACGGACACGGGACGGGACAGCGCCTGGACAGGAACACACAACGACATTAATGCTGACACAGGGATCTAACCAAAGAAACAGACAGATATAGGAGGGGCAATCAACAAACTAAAGGAGTCCAGGTGAGTCCAATGATGCGCTGCTGCGCGTGATGGTACCGGTGATGTGCAGGTGTGATGAAGTGCGTAACGATGGTGACAGGTGTCCGTGGTGAAGGCAGTCTGGCGCCCTCGAGCGCCAGAGAGGGAGAGCGGGAGCAGGCGTGACACCCACTCCCTTTTCCCAGGATAAATAATTGCGAGAAACTAGTCAATTATAATAAATTAGGTGAGGTGAAATGATACTGTTAAATGATATGGAATGTCTAAATCTGTCTTCACACAGCATTCTCTGCTCTGCTATGAGCGTTGGTTATTGACTATGAAAAATCAGAGGGGACATAATAGTGTTGTTCTGGGACCATAACGTGAGTCTGACTGGGGAAGAGGGGTCTCCTCGAGGGACCCGCGTGTGTAAGTGTGAGGGGCGGGAGAATCCGAGGTCTACCAACCAGGACTAGACATTGGCCAATCAGAATCCACCCATCCCTGCACAATTGGCACTCCTCTCAAACGGTTACAGCTGTATGTGCATTCACATAGCAAGCCTACTCTTCAGCTGGGCTGGAGGTTAGGATGACTGGTTTTATTGTGTGTGTTTGTTGTGTAGGTGATTGTATGCAGGTCTGTTGGAGATTCTGGAGTGCCTGAGCCCCTTACTACCCAGAGAGTGGAACACCTGGTTCTCTGTGTTGTTCAACCACATGATATGCTTACACTTTACAACAACTCTCATGAATAGGCCATTAAAAATGGTTTATAAATTAATATGTTAGAAATGCTTAGGATGTTTTGTTTAGAAGTGCTTCATTAATGTTAACAAATAAGAAAATAAAGTATTAACAGCATGTACACTGTTTATGAATATTAATGCTTATACATTCTTTTTCTATTATACTGAATGATTTTTACAGCTGATTCTTTGTTTTCACTACAGGTGTAGGAAGAACAACAAACCAAATAACTTCTTTGGCATGGAGGACTGTGTTATGGTCACCCAAAGCTCATCAGATCCATTGATGAGCTGGAACAATGTAGGGAGCATTATGAAAACCAACTGGGTCTGTGAGAACCAGACGCACAATCAACTGGGTCTGTGAGAACCAGACACACAATCAACTGGGTCTGTGAGAACCAGACACACAATCAACTGGGTCTGTGAGAACCAGACACACAATCAACTGGGTCTGTGAGAACCAGACACACAATCAACTGGGTCTGTGAGAACCAGATGCACAATCAACTGGGTCTGTGAGAACCAGACACACAATCAACTGGGTCTGTAAGAACCAGACACACAATCAACTGGGTCTGTGAGAACCAGATGCACAATCAACTGGGTCTGTGAGAACCAGACGCACAATCAACTGGGTCTGTGAGAACCAGACGCACAATCAACTGGGTCTGTGAGAACCAGACCCACATCCATGTTGAACACTAGTTGTAATTGTTATGGCTCCATGGTTAAAGAAGGGGCAGTCTGGGATTGTCTAAGTGGCAGGGTGACTGGTCGCTTTGCTGTTTGAATCCCTGATTGACTCTTTATTAAGTCTATCTGAAGGAGTTGTGAGGTTTTAAGCAGTTTTTATTTGTAATTAAACTGACAACATTACATCAGAAATTATTATGTAGTCCAGTGCACTAAATATACAGTAGAAGTTACCAGGTGTTATATTAGTAGTGATGAACACATGTACTGTATACCATTATGTAATGTATTGTAGTGGATGTGGGGGCTGTCCCTCATCCAGCAACTGTCAACACAACACCTTAGTCATTACACCAAGAGATATGAAACTCTTGACTATGTTGCTAGGTGTTGGGTTAAGGCCACTACAGTACAAACTCAGTATAGACCAGGTTATGAGGTCTCTAGGTGTTGGGTTAAGGCCACTACAGTATAAACTCAGTATAGATCAGGTTATGAGGTCTCTAGGTGTTGGGTTAAGGCCACTACAGTATAAAATCAGTATAGATCAGGTTATGAGGTTGCTAGGTGTTGGGTTAAGGTCACTACAGTATAAACTCAGTCCAAAGACACCAAGACAGTCGTGAAGAGGGCACGAAAACACATTTTCCCCCTCAGGAGACTGAAAGGATTTGGCATGGGTCCCCAGATCCTCAAAAAGTTATACAGCTGCACCATCGAGAGCATCCTGACCGGTTGCGTCACCGCCTGGTATGGAAAATGACCGTAAGGTGCTACAGAGGGTAGTGCGTACGGCCCAGTACATCACTGGGGCCAAGCTTCCTACCATCCAGGACCTATATACTAGGCGGTGTCAGAGGAAGGCCCACATAAATGTCAAAGAGTCCTGTCACCCAAGTCATAGACTGTTCTCTCTGCTACCTCACGGCAAGAGGTACCGGAGCGCCAAGTCTAGGACCAAAAGGCTCCTTAATAGATGACTCTGCATGGTCTCTCCAGATGGAAGATATAGGGGTCTGCAGTATGTTTACTATAGATAACTGTGGGTGGGAGACTGTGCTCTCTCCAGATATAGGGGTCTACAGTATGTTAACTATAGAAAGTGGTGGCCAGGCCCCGAATAAGGTCAGAGTTCACCCCTTTTTACAGAGTGCTTAAAAGGACTCGCTGAAGAATTAACATATCAGACCTGACAACGTGAGGACAATCCACACGTTGAAATGGTTAGAACTACTAGACCAGTCTACATGCAGTGCAAGCTGAATACATGACAAATGGTTTAAAACTACAACACCTGAAAATGGTAAGACCCTCTGAAACTCTCGAGTGAAGAAGATAAAGACTACACCGGAACATTCAGTCTGCAGCTGTTTAAGTACTGTTAGTCTAGTAAACTCGACCAAAGACCACGTGTGTGGAACACCTGAAGGATCCAGTCTAACAAACACTCTGAGACGAAGACGCCTACTACCACTACAAAGGACATTGTGACCTCTGATGGACAACCAGAGAATTTCACAAGCATTGACTTACATCGAACCACTTCCCATAGACGGATCGGTTTCAACAGAGAGACGACAAAGACATACAATCGTAAATATATGTTGCATTTCTTTTCTGAATGAGCGGTCATTCATGTGGAAAGTATTACTTTCCCCATGAGCATAAGCTTCCACATGTATGTACGAGTTTTAAGTTCCTCTGTGTACATATCACTGACAAACTGAATTGGTCCACGCACACAGACAGTGTGGTGAAGAAGGCGCCCTAGTGCCTCTTCAACCTCAGGAGGCTGAAAAGATATGGCTTGTCACCCAAAACCCTCACTAACTTTTACAGGTGCACAATTGAGGGCATCTCGCCGGGCTGTATCACCACCTGGTACGGCAACTTCACCGCCCACAACCGGCTATCTAGAGGGTGGTAAGGTCTGCACAACGCATCACCAGGGGCAAACTACCTGCCCTCCAGGCCACCTACAACACCCGATGTCACAGGAAGGCAAAAATGATCATCAAGGACAACAACCACCTGAGCCACTGCCTGTTCACCCCGCTAACATCCAGAAGGCGAGGTCAGTAAAGGTGCATCAAAGCTGGGACACAGAGACTGAAAAGCAGCTTCTAACTTAAGGCCATCAGATTGTTAACATTTTAAGTCTAAGTATTTCTTTGTCAGTGTTGTTGGTATGTGCAATAGGTTACCAAAAGTATCAACAATTGAACGTGACCTTATCATGAGAGTGACTGATGTAAGGATGAGACTATTGGATGATTATTTACATTCTTTCATTCAAGTTCACTCTGTACCACACAATCGCTTGGAAAAACAACTCCAATATGAATGAAGAAAACATCCATGGAAGGGTGGTCCAAAGGGTAAGGCTGGTTGTATCTACAAGGTGAAAAACATCCACACATACATTTGGCTTTGTATTCCCACACATCTACTCCCTGCTCTTAAGAATGAGGGTTGAGGTCATTTAATCCTTCATGTTCTTCAACATTCATGGATTAAGTTTTGACCAGTTCAAAGGCAGGCTGAAACTCTCCCCAAAAATATTATTTATCAACAGAATTGTATTGCCCCTTCAGGTTAGAATGTGGTTTAAAACATCAAGGAGTAAAACCTGGTTAACTAAGACCTCTGTGGTTTAATTGAGACCTAGCTTTAGTTCTCTGAGGAACGGCCCTGCAGGTAAATGGATGTTCTTATCCAGGGCTGTGTCTCCAGCAAGCCTGAGGGAGAGAGATATGAGGACCAGGCTCTGTTGGGGGGCACAACAACAGGTGCAAGAAGGTGTGTGCACTCTACTGTACCAGGAGTGCTGAAGAGCCTGGTCACGTGGTGTGTCCTTGGGTCCCTGTCAGTCAGGTGGTGGACTATATAGTCTTAAACTGAAAACAGCACAGTGACACACAACTCATATTAGAAATCATATTTCCAACATACAAATATTAAGAGCATTTGTTTTTACAAATCACTCAATGACGTATAGCTCTATATAACAAAAGGTAGCCAAAGGAGAAGTAAACTATTGCTTCAACCCAGGCAACAACAAGGCGCTTGACTGCAGTAAAATCCCTGTCCAGACTCCAGTCTGGCGTTGGCCTGACTTCCAACCAGTCATGCAGGTCTCTCTAAGTACTCTGTGTACCACGACTCCTGGTACTCTCTCAGTAATGATCTCACACACAGTGACTCTGTCAGTGATTGTCCCTCGGTCAGTCAGTGTATTATGGCTAATCCCACACACACTGACAATTTGGTACACGCTTAAAACAACACCAATCCCAGGGAGCAATTTCCAATAATACGAAACCACTGACAACGTAATGTAATACATACTGAACTGGACAGGATTCATGTCTCTCTCATCTGAGAGTGGAGGACTGCCGTACCTGAGTCGGAGATATCAATAAGGAGAGTCAAACTTGTATTCAGCCTTCAGAATCTACTCAGAGCGTTGGCATTGCATCATTCTCGTCGTGGAGCGGAGGGTATCCACACAAACTGTGGCGGGGGCAAGACTACAGAGGCATCGTGTGGGATGTGACATGTTTGAATTATTTTGTTTAAAATGAATCCTATCTTTCGCCTTTGATGTAAATCACTGATCTGACAAGCGTTTACTGGTGTAAGCCATAAAATGGACACCTTGCTTTGACCCTGTCCAATTATGTTAGATCAGTATTTACCTCAGTGGAAAGATGAAGGATATATAAGCCACAATAAGTCTGCAGAGAACAGGCCGTCCTCTTAGCAATGCTAGGAGAAACACTGGAGCTAACATGAAAGAACAAGTCCATCCCTCATACTTCCAGAATGTAGGAGATGACTCTGGACCAGCTGTCCTCTGTTGGGGATACTAGAGGACTGGAGTTGAGCTGTTGGGGATACTGGAGTTGGGCTGTTGGGGATACTAGAGGACTGGAGTTGGGCTGTTGGGGATATAGGAGGACTTCAGTTGGGCTGTTGGGGGTACTGGAGGACTGGAGTTGGGCTGTTGGGGGTACAGGAGGACTGGAGTTGGGCTGTTGGGGGTACTGGAGGACTGGAGTTGGGCTGTTTGGGGTACAGGAGGACTGGAGGACTGGAGTTGGGCTGTTGGGGGTACAGGAGGACTGGAGTTGGGCTGTTGGGGGTACAGGAGGACTGGAGTTGGGCTGTTGAGGGTACTGAATGACTGTAGTTGGGCTGTTGGGGATACTGGAGGACTGGAGTTGGGCAGTTGGGGATAATAGAGGATTGGAGTTGGGCTGTTGTGAAAACTAGAAGACTGGAGTTGGGCTGTTGGGGATACTGGAGGACTGGAGTTGGGCTGTTGTGAATACTAGAGGACTGAAGTTGAGCTGTTGGGGATACTGGAGGACTGGAGTTGGGCTGTTGTGAATACTAGAGGACTGGAGTTGGGCTGTTGGGGATACTGGAGGACTGTAGTTGGGCTGTTGGGGATACTGGAGGACTGGAGTTGGGCTGTTGTGAAAACTAGAGGACTGGAGTTGGGCTGTTGTGAATACTAGAGGACTTTAGTTGAGCTGATGGGGATACTGGAGTTGGGCTGTTGGGGATAGTAGAGGAGTGGAGTTGGGCTGTTGGGGATACTAGAGGACTGGAGTTGGGCTGTTGGGGATACTAGAGGACTGGAGTTGGGCTGTTGGGGATATCGGAGGACTTTAGTTGTGCTGTTGGGGATACTGGAGGACTGGAGTTGGGATGTTGAGGGTACTGGAGGACTAAAGTTGGGCTGTTGGGGGTACTGGAGGACTGGAGTTGGGCTGTTGGGGTTACTGGAGGACTGGAGGAGGGCTGCTGGGGGTACTGGAGGACTGGAGTTGGGCTGTTGGGGGTACTGGAGGACTGGAGTTGGGCTGTTGGGGGTACTGGAGGACTGGAGTTGGGCTGTTGGGGGTACTGGAGGACTGGAGTTGGGCTGTTGGGGGTACTGGAGGACTGGAGTTGGGCTGTTGGGGGTCCTGGAGGACTGGAGTTGGGCTCTTGGGGTACTGGAGGACTGGAGTTGGGCTGTTGGGGGTACAGGAGGACTGGAGTTGGGCTGTTGAGGGTACTGGAGGACTGGAGTTGGGCTATTGGGGGTATAGGAGGACTGGAGTTGGGCTGTTGGGGGTACAGGAGGACTGGAGGACTGGAGTTGGGCTGTTGGGGGTACAGGAGGACTGGAGTTGGGCTGTTGGGGGTACAGGAGGACTGGAGTTGGGCAGTTGGGGATAATATAGGATTGGAGTTAGGCTGTTGTGAAAACTAGAGGACTGGAGTTGGGCTGTTGGGGATACTGGAGGACTGGAGTTGGGCTGTTGTGAAAACTAGAGGACTGGAGTTGGGCTGTTCGGGATACTGGAGGACTGGAGTTGGGCTGTTGGGGATACTGGAGGACTGGAATTGGGCTGTTGGGGATACTGGAGGACTGGAGTTGGGCTGTTGGGGGTACTGGATGACTGGAGTTGGGCTGTTGGGGATACTGGAGGACTGGAGTTGGGCTGTTGGGGATACTGGAGGACTGGAGTTGGGCTGTTGTGAAAACTAGAGGACTGGAGTTGGGCTGTTGTGAATACTAGAGGACTGGAGTTGAGCTGTTGGGGATACTGGAGGACTGGAGTTGGGCTGTTGTGAAAACTAGAGGACTGGAGTTGGGCTGTTGTGAATACTAGAGGACTGGAGTTGGGCTGTTGGGGATACAGGAGGACTGTAGTTGGGCTGTTGGGGATACTGGAGGACTGGAGTTGGGCTGTTGTGAAACTAGAGGACTGGAGTTGGGCTGTTGTGAATACTAGAGGACTTTAGTTGAGCTGTTGGGGATACTGGAGTTGGGCTGTTGGGGATAGTAGAGGAGTGGAGTTTGGCTGTTGGGGATACTAGAGGACTGGAGTTGAGCTGTTGGGGATACTGGAGTTGGGCTGTTGGGGATACTAGAGGACTGGAGTTGGGCTGTTGGGGATATCGGAGGACTTCAGTTGGGCTGTTGGGGGTACTGGAGGACTGGAGTTGGGCTGTTGGGGGTACAGGAGGACTGGAGTTGGGCTGTTGGGGGTACTGGAGGACTGGAGTTGGGCTGTTTGGGGTACAGGAGGACTGGAGGACTGGAGTTGGGCTGTTGGGGGTACAGGAGGACTGGAGTTGGGCTGTTGGGGGTACAGGAGGACTGGAGTTGGGCTGTTGAGGGTACTGGATGACTGTAGTTGGGCTGTTGGGGATACTGGAGGACTGGAGTTGGGCAGTTGGGGATAATAGAGGATTGGAGTTGGGCTGTTGTGAAAACTAGAGGACTGGAGTTGGGCTGTTCGGGATACTGGAGGACGAGTTGGGCTGTTGGGGATACTGGAGGACTGGAATTGGGCTGTTGGGGATACTGGAGGACTGGAGTTGGGCTGTTGGGGGTACTGGATGACTGGAGTTGGGCTGTTGGGGATACTGGAGGACTGGAGTTGGGCTGTTGGGGATACTGGAGGACTGGCGTTGGGCTGTTGTGAAAACTAGAGGACTGGAGTTGGGCTGTTGTGAATACTAGAGGACTGGAGTTGAGCTGTTGGGGATACTGGAGGACTGGAGTTGGGCTGTTGGGGATACTGGAGGACTGGAGTTGGGCTGTTGTGAAAACTAGAGGACTGGAGTTGGGCTGTTGTGAATACTAGAGGACTGGAGTTGGGCTGTTGGGGATACAGGAGGACTGTAGTTGGGCTGTTGGGGATACTGGAGGACTGGAGTTGGGCTGTTGTGAAACTAGAGGACTGGAGTTGGGCTGTTGTGAATACTAGAGGACTTTAGTTGAGCTGTTGGGGATACTGGAGTTGGGCTGTTGGGGATAGTAGAGGAGTGGAGTTTGGCTGTTGGGGATACTAGAGGACTGGAGTTGAGCTGTTGGGGATACTGGAGTTGGGCTGTTGGGGATACTAGAGGACTGGAGTTGGGCTGTTGGGGATATCGGAGGACTTCAGTTGGGCTGTTGGGGGTACTGGAGGACTGGAGTTGGGCTGTTGGGGGTACAGGAGGACTGGAGTTGGGCTGTTGGGGGTACTGGAGGACTGGAGTTGGGCTGTTTGGGGTACAGGAGGACTGGAGGACTGGAGTTGGGCTGTTGGGGGTACAGGAGGACTGGAGTTGGGCTGTTGGGGGTACAGGAGGACTGGAGTTGGGCTGTTGAGGGTACTGGATGACTGTAGTTGGGCTGTTGGGGATACTGGAGGACTGGAGTTGGGCAGTTGGGGATAATAGAGGATTGGAGTTGGGCTGTTGTGAAAACTAGAGGACTGGAGTTGGGCTGTTGGGGATACTGGAGGACTGGAGTTGGGCTGTTGTGAATACTAGAGGACTGGAGTTGAGCTGTTGGGGATACTGGAGGACTGGAGTTGGGCTGTTGTGAATACTAGAGGACTGGAGTTGGGCTGTTGGGGATACTGGAGGACTGTAGTTGGGCTGTTGGGGATACTGGAGGACTGGAGTTGGGCTGTTGTGAAAACTAGAGGACTGGAGTTGGGCTGTTGTGAATACTAGAGGACTTTAGTTGAGCTGATGGGGATACTGGAGTTGGGCTGTTGGGGATAGTAGAGGAGTGGAGTTGGGCTGTTGGGGATACTAGAGGACTGGAGTTGGGCTGTTGGGGATATCGGAGTACTTTAGTTGTGCTGTTGGGGATACTGGAGGACTGGAGTTGGGATGTTGAGGGTACTGGAGGACTAAAGTTGGGCTGTTGGGGGTACTGGAGGACTGGAGTTGGGCTGTTGGGGTTACTGGAGGACTGGAGGAGGGCTGCTGGGGGTACTGGAGGACTGGAGTTGGCCTGTTGGGGGTACTGGAGGTCTGGAGTTGGGCTGTTGGGGGTACTGGAGGACTGGAGTTGGGCTGTTGGGGGTACTGGAGGACTGGAGTTGGGCTGTTGGGGGTACTGGAGGACTGGAGTTGGGCTGTTGGGTGTACTAGAGGACTGGAGTTGGGCTGTTGGGGGTACTGGAGGACTGGAGTTGGGCTGTTGGGGGTACTGGATGAGTTGGGCTGTAGGGGACAATGGAGGACTGGAGTTGGGCTGTTGAGGGTACTGGATGAGTTGGGCTGTAGGGGACAATGGAGGACTGGAGTTGGGCTGTTGAGGGTGCTGTGGGACTGGAGTTGGGCTGTTGGGGGTACTAGAGGACTGGAGTTGGGCTGTTGGGGGTACTGGATGAGATGGGCTGTAGGGGACAATGGAGGATTGGAGTTGGGCTGTTGTGAAAACTAGAGGACTGGAGTTGGGCTGTTGGGGATACTGGAGGACTGGAGTTGGGCTGTTGTGAAAACTAGAGGACTGGAGTTGGGCTGCTGGGGATACTGGAGGACTGGAGTTGTGCTGTTTGGGATACTGGAGGACTGGAGTTGGGCTGTTGGGGATACTGGAGTACTGGAGTTGGGCTGTTGAGGGTACTGGATGACTGGAGTTGGGCTGTTGGGGATACTGGAGGACTGGAGTTGGGCAGTTGGGGATAATAGAGGATTGGAGTTGGGCTGTTGTGAAAACTAGAGGACTGGAGTTGGGCTGTTGGGGATCCTGGAGGACTGGAGTTGGGCTGTTGAGGATACTGGAGGACTGGAGTTGGGCTGTTGTGAAAACTAGAAGACTGGAGTTGGGCTGTTGTGAATACTAGAGGACTGGAGTTGGGCTGTTGTGAATTCTAGAGGACTGGAGTGTAGCTGTTGGGGATACTGGAGGACTGGAGTTGGGCTGTTGTGAAAACTAGAGGACTGGAGTTGGGCTGTTGTGAATACTAGAGGACTGGAGTTGGGCTGTTGGGGATAGTAGAGGAGTGGAGTTGGGCTGTTGGGGATACTAGAGGACTGGAGTTGAGCTGTTGGGCATATCGGATGACTTTAGTTGGGCTGTTGGGGTTACTGGAGGACTGGAGTTGGGCTGTTGGGGGTACTGGATGAGTTGGGCTGTAGGGGTTACTGGAGGACTGGAGTTGGGCTGTTGGGGGTACTGGATGAGTTGGGCTGTAGGGGACAATGGAGGACTGGAGTTGGGCTGTTGAGGGTGCTGGGGGATTGGAGTTGGGCTGTTGAGTGTACTGGAGGACTGGAGTTGAGCTGTTGGGGGTACTAGAGGACTGGAGTTGGGCTGTTGAGGCTACTGGAGGACTGGAGTTGGGAAACTGTTTGAGAAGATGAATTAAAAGGCAGGACATGGAGGAAGAAGATCTGAACGTCTTATGGTAGTTGGAGACTGATAGTCAACTACAAACATTTTCTCAAAAGTTGATCAAATAGGCATACACATTTCATTTCCCATGGAGCCTTGTATAAATAAGTAAATAATGTTAACCCTGATGTTGTAGTACAGTACCCTACCCAGTCTGTGTGTTAGGGGAGGGGATGTTCACCCTGCTTGTTGTAGTACAGTACCGTACCCAGTCTGTGTGTTAGGGGAGGGGATGTTCGCCCTGCTTGTTGTAGTACAGTACTGTACCCAGTCTGTGTGTTAAGGGAGGGGATGTTCAGCCTGCTTGTTGTAGTACAGTACCGTACCCAGTCTGTGTGTTAGGGGAGGGGATGTTCACCCTGCTTGTTGTAGTACTGTACCGTACCCAGTCTGTGTGTTAGGGGAGGGGATGTTCACCCTGCTTGTTGTAGTACAGTACCGTACCCAGTCTGTGTGTTAGGGGAGGGGATGTTCACCCTGCTTGTTGTAGTACAGTACCGTACCCAGTCTGTGTGTTAGGGGAGGGGATGTTCACCCTGCTTGTTGTAGTACAGTACCGTACCCAGTCTGTGTGTTAGGGGAGGGGATGTTCGCCCTGCTTGTTGTAGTACAGTACTGTACCCAGTCTGTGTGTTAAGGGAGGGGATGTTCAGCCTGCTTGTTGTAGTACAGTACCGTACCCAGTCTGTGTGTTAGGGGAGGGGATGTTCACCCTGCTTGTTGTAGTACTGTACCGTACCCAGTCTGTGTGTTAGGGGAGGGGATGTTCACCCTGCTTGTTGTAGTACAGTACCGTACCCAGTCTGTGTGTTAGGGGAGGGGATGTTCACCCTGCTTGTTGTAGTACAGTACCGTACCCAGTCTGTGTGTTAGGGGAGGGGATGTTCAGCCTGCTTGTTGTAGTACAGTACTGTACCCAGTCTGTGTGTTAGGGGAGGGGATGTTCACCCTGCTTGTTGTAGTACTGTACTCCACCCAGTCTGTGTGTTAGGGGAGGGGATGTTCAGCCTGCTTGTTGTAGTACATTACTGTACCCAGTCTGTGTGTTAGGGGAGGGGATGTTCACCCTGCTTGTTGTAGTACTGTACTGTACCCAGTCTGTGTGTTAGGGGAGGGGATGTTCAGCCTGCTTGTTGTAGTACAGTACTGTACCCAGTCTGTGTGTTAGGGGAGGGGATGTTCAGCCTGCTTGTTGTAGTACAGTACTGTACCCAGTCTGTGTGTTAGGGGAGGGGATGTTCAGCCTGCTTGTTGTAGTACAGTACTGTACCCAGTCTGTGTGTTAGGGGAGGGGATGTTCAGCCTGCTTGTTGTAGTACAGTACTGTACCCAGTCTGTGTGTTAGTGGAGGGGATGTTCAGCCTGCTTGTTGTAGTACAGTACTGTACCCAGTCTGTGTGTTAGGGGAGGGGATGTTCCCCCTGCTTGTTGTAGTACTGTACTCCACCCAGTCTGTGTGTTAGGGGAGGGGATGTTCACCCTGCTTGTTGTAGTACAGTACTGTACCCAGTCTGTGTGTTAGGGGAGGGGATGTTCACCCTGCTTGTTGTAGTACAGTACTGTACCCAGTCTGTGTGTTTGGGGAGGGGATGTTCAGCCTGCTTGTTGTAGTACAGTACTGTACCCAGTCTGTGTGTTTGGGGAGGGGATGTTCAGCCTGCTTGTTGTAGTACAGTACCGTACCCAGTCTGTGTGTTAGGGGAGGGGATGTTCAGCCTGCTTGTTGTAGTACAGTACTGTACCCAGTCTGTGTGTTAGGGGAGGGGATGTTCACCCTGCTTGTTGTAGTACTGTACTGTACCCAGTCTGTGTGTTTGGGGAGGGGATGTTCAGCCTGCTTGTTGTAGTACAGTACTGTACCCAGTCTGTGTGTTAGGGGAGGGGATGTTCAGCCTGCTTGTTGTAGTACAGTACTGTACCCAGTCTGTGTGTTAGGGGAGGGGATGTTCAGCCTGCTTGTTGTAGTACTGTACTGTACCCAGTCTGTGTGTTAGGGGAGGGGATGTTCACCCTGCTTGTTGTAGTACTGTACTGTACCCAGTCTGTGTGTTAGGGGAGGGGATGTTCACCCTGCTTGTTGTAGTACTGTACTGTACCCAGTCTGTGTGTTAAGGGAGGGGATGTTCACCCTGCTTGTTGTAGTACTGTACTGTACCCAGTCTGTGTGTTAAGGGAGGGGATGTTCAGCCTGCTTGTTGTAGTACTGTACTGTACCCAGTCTGTGTGTTAGGGGAGGGGATGTTCACCCTGCTTGTTGTAGTACAGTACTGTATCCAGTCTGTGTGTTAGGGGAGGGGATGTTCAGCCTGCTTGTTGTAGTACAGTACTGTACCCATGTCTGTGTGTTAGGGGAGGGGATGTTCACCCTGCTTGTTGTAGTACAGTACTGTACCCAGTCTGTGTGTTAGGGGAGGGGATGTTCAGCCTGCTTGTTGTAGTACTGTACTGTACCCAGTCTGTGTGTTAAGGGAGGGGATGTTCAGCCTGCTTGTGGTAGTACTGTACTGTACCCAGTCTGTGTGTTAGGGGAGGGGATGTTCAGCCTGCTTGTTGTAGTACAGTACCGTACCCAGTCTGTGTGTTAAGGGAGGGGATGTTCACCCTGCTTGTTGTAGTACTGTACTGTACCCAGTCTGTGTGTTAGGGGAGGGGATGTTCACCCTGCTTGTTGTAGTACTGTACTGTACCCAGTCTGTGTGTTAGGGAGGGGATGTTCAGCCTGCTTGTTGTAGTACTGTACTCCACCCAGTCTGTGTGTGTGTGTGTGTGTGTGTGTGTGTGTGTGTGTGTGTGTGTGTGTGTGTGTGTGTGTGTGTGTGTGTGTGTGTGTGTGTCTCTCGCTCTATATCTGTGTGTCGTCATCCCTCATCAATATCTCACCTGTTTCTGGGTCCGTTGCTGAGTCTACCTCTTACTAGTGTCTGTAGGGAGGGCTGAACAGAGTGGGTTAGCTGCTATCTACTCAGACCTCTCCAGCACCGGGGCATGGCCTAGCACAAGAACCACCTGAACACCCACTCCTCCATGGCAGGTTCCTTGCATATGTGTCTGTGTTGTGTGTGCTCCTGTTGGTCGGGATTCGGGAACGGGTGGTGGTGGTTGAGATTGTCTCCCTAGCCTCCTGGGGATGTTTTATAATTCGGGAGAACGTTTTATAAATCATGAGAATGTTTTATATCATTTCATGCACACGTTTAAATAATTCGTGAGCATATTTTATAATTTATGAGCTCGTTTTCTAAATAATGAGCACGTTTTATAATATGTGAGCTCAGTCAACGTTACCTCCAGGGCCCCATAAGGCAGAGCAAAGTGAGCAAAATCATTTGCTGCTTCTTTTTATTTTTACTGGAGTGATGGCCTGCATCTAATTGATGGTCAGTCTGAGGGGAGGAGGGAGCAGTGGTGAGGATGCCTCTCACCCGACTCACCGTCCCTCAGCCCTCCTTCCCTCCGCTGAGAAAAGGGTAAACAGTCTTCCAGCTGATGGCAAAACTCAAGTCACACCGCATTATTTCTGTCTCATGCACCAATTCATGTTGTTACTCCTATGACCAGAGAAAGTGAAATATTCCTCCAAAAGACACGAGCCGCTAATAATAACAATGCAGGCTTATTGGAATACTTTGCTGTAATCATTCATTGACACAGCAGTGCTGGTTGTAGCTTGTGAAAGTATGGAGAACATTTTATGGCTTATAAAGGTGTTGAACAAAGTGTGGACAGTTCTGAATAACTTAAACATGAACTTCCTCATAAAAACAGCAGCTCTTTGCTGTATACGTTGAGTCTCACTCTAGTCATGGTGTTCAAATCTCACAGTATCACCTTTGCTGTGCATTTGAGGCTTCTTTTTGCAGTCTATTGAAAAGGAAACTGTGCAGACAAGGTGATCTGAACTATTTGATTGGCCAGTGGTAGGCCTATAGGTGCACTTGATTTGCTCTCTGAGTTATACCTTCAGACACATGAAATGGTTTAAATTGGGAACACTTTTTCCTTCCCGTTACTAGGGCTGCTGAATCAAGTGCACCTACCGCCAACAGTGTGAAACCCAATGATAAAAACACATATTTACAGGGTGATGATGTACTCTCTTCATAATGTCAGTAATAGGAGTGTCTGTTATATATTTACAGGGTGATGATGTACTCTCTTCATAATGTCAGTAATAGGAGTGTCTGTTATATATTTACAGGGTGATGATGTACTCTCTTCATAATGTCAGTAATAGGAGTGTCTGTTATATATTTACAGGGTGATGATGTACTCTCTTCATAATGTCAGTAATAGGAGTGTCTGTTATATATTTACAGGGTGATGATGTACTCTCTTCATAATGTCAGTAATAGGAGTGTCTGTTATATATTTACAGGGTGATGCTGTACTCTCTTCATATTGTCAGTAATAGGAGTGTCTGTTATATATTTACAGGGTGATGATGTACTCTCTTCATAATGTCAGTAATAGGAGTGTCTGTTATATATTTACAGGGTGATGATGTACTCTCTTCATAATGTCAGTAATAGGAGTGTCTGTTATATATTTACAGGGTGATTATGTACTCTCTTCATAATGTCAGTAATAGGAGTGTCTGTTATATATTTACAGGGTGATGATGTACTCTCTTCATAATGTCAGTAATAGGAGTGTCTGTTATATATTTACAGGGTGATGATGTACTCTCTTCATAATGTCAGTAATAGGAGTGTCTGTTATATATGTACAGGGTGATGATGTACTCTCTTCATAATGTCAGTAATAGGAGTGTCTGTTATATATTTACAGGGTGATGATGTACTCTCTTCATAATGTCAGTAATATGAGTGTCTGTTATATATTTACAGGGTGATGATGTACTCTCTTCATAATGTCAGTAATAGGAGTGTCTGTTATATATTTACAGGGTGATGATGTACTCTCTTCATAATGTCAGTAATAGGAGTGTCTGTTATATATTTACAGGGTGATGATGTACTCTCTTCATAATGTCAGTAATAGGAGTGTCTGTTATATATTTATAGGTTGATGATGTACTCTCTTCATAATGTCAGTAATAGGAGTGTCTGTTATATATTTACAGGGTGATGATGTACTCTCTTCATAATGTCAGTAATAGGAGTGTCTGTTATATATTTACAGGGTGATTATGTACTCTCTTCATAATGTCAGTAATAGGGGTGTCTTATTATAGGCTGGGGTGATAATAGGCCATCGTTATAAATAATAATTTGTTCTTAACTGACTTGCCTAGTTAAAGGTTAAATTATTGCGCTGAAAATTATTGGAATTTTTCAAACTGTTGCACGCAACATATAAGCTATGTTTTTATTGATAAATCAGAGCCATACCACGAGCACTACAACCGTGCCTGGAAAACACTTTCCATTCCCCTTTTATGGTACAAAATAACACCCTCGTTTACAGTGTGATTTGGAGATAGTTTCTAAAGCTCAAATGCAAATTGAATCACATTTCTGTAGAGGTGTGGGCAGAATGTTAAAACAGTGAGATCCAAACACAGGCCATGCATTCTTCTAGATTGTTTGTCTATTGAATCATTTCAAAGTAAATGCTGCCTACAGCCCACACTTCTATGCAAAATATGAATTGTTGATATTTTATTTATCAATACATGATTGTGTTTCTAACTTCTCCTGCCTTTGTATAGGCCCTGAGATTACATGGTTATTATAAACTGGGTGGTTATTGCTCTGAGATTACATGGCTATTATAAACTGGGTGGTTTTGCTCTGAGATTACATGGTTATTATAAACTGGGTGGTTATTGCTCTGAGATTACATGGTTATTATAAACTGGGTGGTTATTGCTCTGAGATTACATGGTTATTATAAACTGGGTGGTTGTGGCTCTGAGATTACATGGTTATTATAAACGGGGTGGTTATTGCTCTGAGATTACATGGCTATTATAAACTGGGTGGTTATTGCGCTGAGATTACATGGTTATTATAAACTGGGTGGTTATTGCTCTGAGATTACATGGCTATTATAAACTGGGTGGTTGTGGCTCTGAGATTACATGGTTATTATAAACTGGGTGGTTGTGGCTCTGAGATTACATGGCTATTATAAACTGGGTGGTTATTGCTCTGAGATTACATGGCTATTATAAACTGGGTGGTTAGAGCCCTGAAGGCTGATTGGCTGACACCCATGATATATCAGACCATATACCAGCGGTATAATGACAAGACATTACTTTATACTGTTCTAATTATTTTGGCAACCAGTTTATAATAGCGATATGGCACCTCAGGGTTTGTGGTATGGCCAATATACCACGGCTAAGGGCTGAATCCAGACACTCTGCATATATTGGCCTTATATCACACCCCCTCAGGCCTTAATGCTTAATTATGTCATGTTCATTGCAAAGCAATATTGTAGCCTACCCATACTGTCAGACTACATGTCTATTTTCTTTTGAGAATGGTTGGCTATTTAATGAGCGATTGATAAATGGTAGCTGCGGGCAGCATTTGGTAAGAGAACACACACTCATCTCCCCCTCCCCCCGCTCCGTTTTCAGCTACGTTACCAATGTGGGTCGACACAAGTTAACCAGCAATCTCAGTTCATACATTACACAAATGCTTACCTCCCTTCAGTAACAGTTTGGTATGGTACAAAGAATATTCAGACAAGCTTTCAAATTTAATTTAAGTGCTGTTTATTGTACTTATCAATGTTTTGGATGTGACAGCCTATAGGGAAAAGGTCAGAGACCTGATTGTGTGGTGCAAGGACAACAACCTCTCCCTCAACGTGATCAAAACAAAGGAGATGATTGTGGACTACAGGAAAAGTCGGACCAAGCACGCCCCCATTCTCATCGACAGGGCTGTAGTGGAGCAGGTTGAGAGCTTCAAGTTCCTTGGCGTCCACATCACCAACAAACTAACATGGTCCAAGCACACCAAGACAGTCTTGAAGAGGGCACGACAAAACCTATTCCCCCTCAGCAGACTGAAAAGATTTGGCATGCGTCCTCAGATCCTCAAAAGGTTTTACAGCTGCACCATCGAGAGCATCCTGACGGGTTGCATCACTGCCTGGTATGGTAACTGCTCGGCCGCCGACCACAAGGCACTACAAAGGGTAGTGCATGCAGCCCAGTACATCAAAGGGGCCAAGCTTCCTGCCGTCCAGGACCTCTATACAAGGCGGTGTCAGAGGACTGCCCTAAAAATAAATATATTCTACCCCCAAGCCATTAGACTCCTGAACAGCTAATCAAATGGCTACACAGACTATTTGCATTGACTCCCCCCCCCCCCCCCCCCAGAACGCTGCTGCAACTCTCTGTTATTATGTATGCATAGTCACTTTAATAACTCCACCTACATGTACATATTACCTCAATTACCTCAACACCAATGCCCCCTGTATATAGCCCCGCTATTGTTATTTACTGCTGCTCTTTAATTATTTTCAATTATTTGTTATTCTTATCTCTTACTTTTATTTTAAATTTTTATTTTTAGGTATTTTCTTAAACTGCATTGTTGGTTAAGGGCTTGTAAGTAAACATTTCACTGTAAGGTTGTATTCGGCGCATGTGACAAATAACATTTGATTTGTTAGTTTGTTTCTGTTCCACGCTCTTCGTCTCTAGTTTGAGTGTATGCTGGAATAAGGACGGAAGTTTCTTCTTCTTCTATGGTATATTGGTGTCGTGACGTGACTACCATTAATGTGATGACTGTTATTTTATCAATCAATTAACTATGTTTAATTGTTACATGATTAAATGAATCATGTAACAATTAACTCATTAGTAACTTAGGGCACCACGGGCAAAGTTTGTTTAATGAGTTACCGTTTCCCAAATGAACTCAAGAATATATCAGAATATATCGTTATCATACCAGCCATCAATTAATACATTTTTCATATCAGTCTCATTTTGAACGTCGTTGACCTCGTAAATCTGCACGAACCCTAGCCTAAAAGTCATAATTCAGTGATACACAAATTGTCTAAATCATTTATTTACTAACTAGCTAAATAATTACACAGAAATACATAAACATAAACACACACACGTTATAGGTTATTGATTACTAACATAATGCAATGATATGACGGCTTGTTACACAATGGAAAGGGAGGGACATGTAAGGAGAGGGAGACAGGAAGAGTCAACTTATCAAAGCAAATTGTATTGGTCACATACACATGGTTAGCAGATGTTATTGCAAGTGTAGCGAAATGCTTATGCTTCTAGATCTGACAGTGCAGCAGTATGTAACAGGTAATATCTAACAATTCCACAACAAAACCTAATACACACAATCTAGTAATGGGATGAGAATATATAAGTATAAAATATATGGATGAGCAGTGACAGAGCGGCTAAGATGCAATAGATAATAAAGAATAGATAGTGAAGGATACAGTATACAGTATATATGAGATGAGTAATGCGAGATATGTAAACTTTCTTAAAGTGCCATTATTAAAGTGACTGGTGTTCCATTTATTAAAGTGGCCAATTATGGCAGCCACCTCTCTGTGCTAGTGGTGGCTGTTTAAGTGAGTCAGGTGAACCTGTAGCCGTATTACTTCAACAGCATTTGACATGAGATATTCTCTAAGCTTTACAGGAATATGACTCTGGATATACACTGAGTGTATAAACATTAGGGACACCTGCTCTTTCCATGACAGACTGACCAGGTGAATCCAGGTGAAAGCTGTGATCCCTCATTGATGTCACCTGTAAATCCACTTCAATCAGTGTAGATGAATTGAACATGGATTGTGTATGTGTGCCATTCAGAGTGTGAATGGGCAAGACAAAATATTTAAGTGCCTTTAACCAGGGTATGGTAGTAGGTCCCAGGCGTACCAGTTTGAGTGTGTCAAGAACTGCAAAGCTGTTGGGTTTTTCACGCTCAACAGTTTCCCATGTGTATCAAGAATGGTTCACCAACCAAAGGACTTCCAGCCAACGGCAGGCCAGTGGTCGAAAACAGGTAATTAATGAAAGAGAACAAAGGAGGCTGACACAAATTGTGCAGAACAACATACGGGCTACAGTTAGTCAACTGAGTCCAGTTTTTTATTGCGTTGCTGGGAGAAGACATGACAGTAGTATTTATTTGAGCTGATAGTGCAGGGTGAACTGCTCACAGTGGGCTTTCTACTAGGGCAAACCATCTGTGCTAAAAGTGTAACTCAGGTTAGGAGGCACATGATTACTGCTGACAGTAGTTGTCGGATAAAATGAAGTATCTTAGATTATGATTGACAACACCCCTGGGAAAATGTATATTTGCAGCAGCATTATGACAGCTCGGCGACACAATAGTAGGGATTATCTGAGCAGAGCTTGGGTCACTGATAAGTCATTGTTGGGACAGGGTCCAGGCACCTTCTGTTTCCAAAAGGTGTCGAAGTATCTATAAAAGTTATGCCAACAGCACTACAGTAGTCTTTTAGCCAGATGTGTAATGCCAGTAGCCTGCTGAATATTTCACTGTTGCTTCCGAGTAAAGACACAGGGCCTGAAATAATCAACCACTTTATGGAGTCTTTCAGAGCTAGAATTTTTCAAATCCAGTTTCAGCAGTTCCGAGCTAGCTCTCCTCTCATTTTACCCCAAATGGACTTCTGAGAGTGTCAGTCCCTGGCAGCTATCGTAGAATGGTAGGAAGCAGCCTAGTAATTGTAAGATACATTTGTAATATAATTTTGCAGTGTTGGTTTGTTAGCTTCCAGTTAATGCTAGCATTGTTTGTGTGTACCCCGTGCATGCTATCATTACTACATTTTTTTAGAAGTGTTACAGTCATTATAATTGCTGCCTACTATGTATATGTATCAGCAAGGTTTATATTGTTTGCATGTTCATGTTACCACTGCAATGTATAGCCTTAGATGTTACTGCTGTAGTAAAGGGTACCATTACCAAGTTTCTATAGGTTCCAGAACGACCAAATCCTATCTGTTGCTTGTGCACTTTGATTTACGGGCTAGTAACGGTGTCTGCTCAGATAAGATCTGTAGCTAGGCCTGAGAGAGGGCCATAAATCTGAAGTGCCAAAGGCTTATATGTCTCTCTCTGGCATGTACTGTATATATTCCTGCTGTGTGAAGTGTTTGCCTGTTATACTATAGCAGCCATTGTTAGAAAAGCATGCCAAATGTTGCATGACAACACATTACTAAAATTGCAGCTGCATCTGCCAATCAGTGCAGATTCAGTGGAGGAGACAAGGAGAGAAAGGATTTTGAAACGTTTGGTAATTTACATTTCCACAAATGACATACTAACACCCCCATCTAGTGGTTAATTCTGGTGGGTTTTTTTTACCAGGGGCTGAACATATCAATAGAACACAGAACATCAATAGAATTCAGAGCAAGAGCGCTAACTTAGGATCCGTTTAGCCTTTTAGATCACATTGAATAAGACTACATGGACAGGGAGGACCTGATCCTAGATCAGCACTTTACTTTGAGACACTTGATACTCACTTTGTGTACCTTTATTTGTCTCTAGCTGATTAAAATGGTATAGAACAGATTCCAAGTGAACAATTAGTGTACATTTTTTTATTGATGTACCGTATTTCTCATGAAGCCAAATAATATTTTTAAACCAAATGTTTTTAAACCAAATAATGTTTTATTGATTGATTGATTTGTATTCATAATTTGCATTATCTCACAATATGTCTGTAAACGATGAGTTCACTGCAGAAAAAAACACAATTTGTAAGTGATAATAACAATAAACAATATTAACTTTGTCCAACTGAAAGTCATTGCCTCCAGCTCTAAAGAGTTCAAACTCACATTATTATCATAATCACCATATTTGTGGTTATTACCTAGAAACATTTAATCATCATCATTAACAGCAAAAATAAAATCATCATCAACAAAACAAATGCAATTATCATCATCAACAACAAGAAAATCATCATCATCATCATCAACAATATTTTAATAAATCATCATCAACAAGATTTTAATAAAATTATCAACAAGAAGAAATCATCATCATCATCATCAACAAGAAGAAAATAATCATCATCATCAACAACAGGAAGAAAATCATCATGATCATCAACAACAGGAAGAAAATCATCATGATCATCAACAACAGGAAGAAAATCATCATGATCATCAACAACAGGAAGAAAATCATCATCATCAACAAGAAGAAAATCATCATGATCAACAAGAAGAAAATCATCATCATCATCAACAACAGGAAGAAAATCATCATGATCATCAACAACAGGAAGAAAATCATCATGATCATCAACAACATGAAGAAAATCATCATGATCATCAACAACAAGAAGAAAATCATCATGATCATCAACAACAAGAAGAAAATCATCATGATCATCAACAACAGGAAGAAAATCATCATGATCATCAACAACAAGAAGAAAATCATCATGATCATCAACAACAGGAAGAAAATCATCATGATCATCAACAACAAGAAGAAAATCATCATGATCATCAACAACAAGAAGAAAATCATCATGATCATCAACAACAGGAAGAAAATCATCATCATCAACAACAAGAAGAAAATCATCATGATCATCAACAACAGGAAGAAAATCATCATCATCAACAACAGGAAGAAAATCATCATGATCATCAACAACAAGAAGAAAATCATCATGATCATCAACAACAAGAAGAAAATCATCATGATCATCAACAACAGGAAGAAAATCATCATGATCATCAACAACAAGAAGAAAATCATCATGATCATCAACAACAAGAAGAAAATCATCATGATCATCAACAACAGGAAGAAAATCATCATCATCAACAACAAGAAGAAAATCATCATGATCATCAACAACAGGAAGAAAATCATCATCATCAACAACAGGAAGAAAATCATCATGATCATCAACAACAAGAAGAAAATCATCATGATCATCAACAACAAGAAGAAAATCATCATGATCATCAACAACAGGAAGAAAATCATCATCAACAAGAAGAAAATCATCATCATCAACACAAGAAGAAAATCATCATCATCATCAACACAAGAAGAAAATCATCATCATCAACACAACAAGAAAATCATCATCATCATCAACACAAGAAGAAAATCATCATCATCAACACAACAAGAAAATCATCATCATCATCAACACAAGAAGAAAATCATCATCATCAACACAACAAGAAAATCATCATCATCATCAACACAAGAAGAAAATCATCATCATCAACACAAGAAGAAAATCATCATCATCAACACAACAAGAAAATCATCATCATCAACACAACAAGAAAATCATCATCATCAACAACAGGAAGAAAATCATCATCATCAACAACAACAACAAGAAAATCATCATCATCAACAACAACAAGAAAATCATCATCTAGGCATATTGATCAAGATTGACTTTGAACATTGGGAAATACCTTCAGAACCGGCCACGTCATTGAACAAATCACTATTAAGGTGTGGCCCAATAAAACATGTTTTAAATCTTCTTAGTATTACTTTTTGATTAAGTAAATTATTGAAAGTATAATGAATGTGTAATACCTCTATTTGAAACAAGAAATGCATTTTTTCACAATAAAACTTACATTAGGATGAAAACCCAGATCTGTAAATTGCTAAAAGGTCATATAGTTTATGAATGTATTTGTAAATATGACTTTCTGTGATCCAGTTGTGTATTTCCGGATGTGCACATTATTTCAACAACTCTTGTCTGGGCAACTACCTCCATATATTTTGATTCTGTGATATATCCACGTCATGAGAGTTATTTCTGGTTGTCAAGTCTTCTAATATTCAGTTATATGTTAACATGTTGGTTAACAGGAGTCATTATATACAGTAGTAATCCACTTTATTTCATGTTGAAAGACTCTTTCAAGCTCTTCATTGCATCATCAGTTGTTAATGCCTTCCAGTCTTCTGGGATATCAGCAGGAAGTGTTGAGTCTCTGTCTTTAGCGATTTTCTCATTGAATGTGGCCATCACATACTTCCAGTAGTCTGAAGCCTTAATGCTGGAATCTCCAGGTATGATCCAGTAAGGGTAATATTTCTGGTAGTCCTTGTAGGGATGACCATCCTCTCCCGTCACCAGGGGGTGGATGAATAATAAATTACTATTCACATCAGATGAACATATGTTAGTTACTAACTTCTTTGTAGGTTTGAACATTACACTATTTAGACCTTTTGGACGATGAATTGATGAAAAGTGTTTGTCATGCTCCTTTCCCCCTGCATCACAGGGTACACCGCAGAAAGGACATTGCTCTCCACAGCCAAACAGATTGGTGAACATCGTGTCCTGTGGCTTGAATGGCAGAGATTTGAGTCTATCTTTGATATCACTTCCCTTGTCGTACGTAACTGCTAGTGACTGCTCCATTTCTCTCACAAACTCTGTGAGGTAGTCAGCAAACTGTTTTGTGTCTGCAGTGTTCAGAATCAAGATGGAATCCAGAGCATCCTTGAGAACCAGCTTATCTTTAAGGGCACTGCAGATGTTCTGAATGAATGTCTTGACATCATTTACATGTTTTATGCCAGTTGTTTTCCTGATGTTAGAGATTGCGTCAGTGATCATCTTGACTATCTCTGAAAGATGTTTCTTCTCCAATTTCTCCAGACTACGGTTCTTTGACAGATGTTGGACAATCTGGTCAAACAGCCAGTCCTTCACAAACTTTTCATAATGGTTTATGTAGCTTTTATATTTATCATATTTTCCATCTGTCAGGAGTTGTTTCAAAATGGAGAACTGGAAAGCCCATTTTGTGCTGTAATCCTGTGACCCTTTACCTGTCTTCATTTCATCAACTACATCAGGACCAATCATTTTGGTCACATAGTCCTGTACAGCTGGCTGTAAGAGCTTTGAGAACTCCTCAGCTTTCTTCTGGCACTGATCTTGGTTGTGAAATAAGTCTATAAACTCAGTAAGGTACTTGTTCTTAGACTGTTCCAGACACTTCCTTGGGTCATTAACTTCAATGAAATCATCATGCATCTTCTGAAACTCTATGGCTGCTCTGCCACAGATGTGTAGCTTCAGAGTTACCTCACATTCCTCACTGATTTTAACATTCTTGTTTTGTTGCAATGTTTCATCAATATTGTTCAGCAGCTCTTTGATGTAAGTATCATGGTAATCTGTTTTGTTTCCCACCTTCTGTGTTATAAACAACTGACACTGTGTTATGATGTTGTCACAAAACTCTTGTAGTTTATCACTGAAATAGTTTAAACCAAATTGCTTAACTAAGTCCCCAAATTGCTTCCTTAAACCCCCAGTTTTCACAACAAATTCTTTTTTACCACATTCCACCAGGTTGTTTCCAACCAACATCTTATTGACGTGCCCACCCCTTGTTGATAGATTTCCACTTAACATAAAGAAGGCACCTTGAGCCACATCTCTTCTTGGGAGTCCTTTGAAGTGTATATCAGAAAGAGTTTTCTTCCACATGTTTTCAAACTCTTCACTGAGTTCCTCATCTGATAGAACAGATTCTTTCTTTCTACAATTCTGTAACAGAGTCAGAACCTTCTTTTCCATTGTACTTGCCTGAGAGCTCTTGATGTTGTTCAGTTCTGTCATTCCCTCTTTGATTTCAACAGCTCCTTGCAGTTTGTTCCTAACTGTGTTTTCTGTCTCTCGTCTCAGTGTTTTAGCACTATTCACAAAGTCCTCCTTGTATTTTTCCACCAGATTGACATGGCCATCTTCTTTTTCAAAGTATTTTACTAGATTGTCTTGGATTTCCTTTTCTTCCAATGATAGTTTCCCAGATGCTTCTATCATTAAGTCTTGTAGCACATCTCTTATGGACCTCTGGGGATGTTGATCTGTCATGACAATATTGGACATTTTAGTTTCAGCACTCACCATCCATTTATACATCTCCTTCTGGAAGGTCCATTCCCAACCATTGTACTCAGAGCATAATCTGGAGTATGCATCTGCAACCAAGCTGTTCCTGAAACTGAAGATGAATTTCTCAAATTTAACAGACTCCCACAAGCTTTGTGTCCACTTCAGGAAATGTGTCATGTCGTCATTACTCTGGCAATTTCTGAAATCTTTCATCAAGGTCTTCTTGAAGCTGTACACAGCCTCACTGTAGCCAGCATTTACTGGAGCCATAGGGGGAGTCCCATGCCAGAGTCCTGGGATGTAGCAGCTGCTTGTGTCTGGATCATACTCCATCACATCAGTGAACTTGGTGATATTCTCCTTCTTCTCCATTCTGGCTGCTGCCAGGGTCATTTCATTCAACTGTTCCAACAACTTCTTCCTGTCCCTCATGTTGTTGTCATGAGCAGACATGTCTGACACATTCTGGTGTACAAAATGACATATTGGCTTCTTCCCCACTTCCTTCATCCTGATAAAAGCATGAACAACAATCTGCAGAATGTCTTTCATCTCTGTGGAGTTCTCCATGGCGATGTTGATGATAGTGACATCACTGAGTCCTATCACCAGTGTTGCCAGTTCATTGTCATGTTCATGGCTATCATCTAGTTGAGCCAACTCTGGTGATTTCAACCCCTCTGTGTCAATGATCATGATGAAGTCACATTTCAGCTCCTCCTTGAGTTCTTTATTGACTTTAATCAGTAGCATGAAGGCCCCTCTGGTGCATCTTCCACTGCTGACAGCAAACTGGACCCCAAACATGGTGTTGAGGAGCGTGGACTTCCCTGTGCTTTGGACCCCTAAAACTGTGACCACCCGGATCTTGCTGTTGGATTCCACAAGAGTATGAAGCTGAGTCAGAACAGCTGATATCCATTTCAGAGGGATATTTGATGCATCTCCATCCACAAGCTCAATGGGGAAACCATCCAACAGCATCTGAGCACACAATCCAGGGAGATGCTCCATCTGTTGCCTTTGAGGACTGTCCTCAGGGAGGGAGCAGGCAGCTTCATATAACTGGCCCAACTCACGCAGGAAGTGTTCAAGACCCAAGGAACAGTCAGATAATTGCTTATCCAAATCTTTAATTTCGTCTTTTTTCTCAGGAGAATTTTGGCAAAGATCTTTGTACCGGTCCCGCAAAGCAGACAGGTTCTGGCGTGACAGATTGTCCAGATTTATCCGCATCCATTTGAGGAAATAGGATCGCTCAGGTCCTGATCTTGACATTCCGTAAATGAAGCTTGCCATTGCATCTGACATGTCACATTTATTTTGCTTCTTTCTCAGCTCTGCCTCCTTTTTATTCAGAGAGCTCTTGTAGTGTTCAATGTCTTGATCCCCTGCATTTCTCAGTCTACACCTCTCTTTTTCTAACTGGGAAAGCTCTTTCCAGATTTGCCCCTGTAAGGGTAGCTGTTTGTCTTTGAATTGAATTGTATCTTTGATGTTCCTGGTGATTTCATCTGCCGTCTTCCTGGCACTCTGACACTCATCACTGTCTTCATCAACCAGAATCCCAAACTGATGAGCCACATCAACCATGTTTTCAATTGTCAATCTATTTTTTATTTTTTCCATGACGTCACCCACAGATGACTGCAGGGTTTTGACAAATTCTGCATCATTCTGCTTCTTCTTCACAATCACATTTGTTGGGTTGATACGGCAGTTTGTGATCATTTTCGTCAATGTGTCCACACTGAATGTTTTTTTCTGAGAGTTGACAACCAGAAATAACTCTGCTTTTGTGATTTTGCCTTCCAAAACTTTGAAATCTGCCTCAAAATCATCAATGAAAATGTAAACTGCAGCTGATGTTTGACACAGAAAGGAGAACTGTGTTTCAAAGGACTTGATGTCTCCTCTGAGATTGGCCACTGCCACAGGCTCTGTGAACATGTCTATGTTTCTGTTCCCAGATGGAAAGTACCAGCTGATTTCAACCAGTCCGTCTGAGATTTGACGAGGGACATCGCCACATTCCATATTATGATGAACAAATGTGTCATGGTACTGTTGAGGGTTACTAAGCAACTTGTTCAAAATCTGAGACTTGGATAAGCTGCTCTCTCCTAGCCTAACAAAGGACACCATAGGAATATCAGAGACAACAATTCTGCTCTCCACAAAAGCATTTGTGGCCGTTTGGGAAGAGAGTCTAAACTTCCTCACTATGTCCCTCAAGGCCCACAGCATCAAAGTGCTTTGTTTTGTGTCACAGTTGGGCAGCAGAAGAGGAACAGCAAACTGACACATTGACATTTTCTGGACCGTCTCCTGCTGCAGGAAACCGTCTGAGCACAGAAACAGGGCAGTTATCAGGTCCAGTGGATTAATGACATTGCTGGAATCAGTGTCAGTGTACAGGTTGTCTACACCATAATTGGAAACCTCCTGGTCAGTGTTCAGACATTTCACACTCCTTGCATTCACATTTGCCATCATTAATTTCTTAAGGAAGGCACCTGGAAGTGACTGCATAGTGGTAAGAGGTTCATCTGATGTAGTATTGGCATTTATCTCAAGGGCAGTACTTAACGTCAGCTTGTTTTCATAATGATCTTCTAGTCCAGTCATTGACAACAGCTCCCTGAGACAGGATCCTGTAAATAGAAATGAAAAGATAGCCATGAATACAAATCCTCTTGAACGTGTAGCAGAAAAGCACCCTAACAGGTGTTTTACACTGTACTTTGGATGAAGTTAAAGCAAGCAGAAACCAGGCCACTGATACAGTGACTCACAGAAATGGAAGCAAGCATGTGAATTCAGATACAGTAAGAGCTCTGAATCCATTGACATCCAAGGGAGTTATTATGAGATCAGATATGGTCTTCTAATTTCATCGGTTAAATTTGGAAGCAGCCATTTTACTGCAACACCAATGAAATCTCCATTCAAAAGAGAAATTGTCAGTTGTGTTTATTGCGATAGATTTATATCAGTAGCTCTATACATTACAGTATGGAATAAAGGTACAATAACATGTCCTGTTTCTAGAACTATATCAGTATCTCTATACATTACAGCATGGAATAAAGGTACAATAACATGTCCTGTTTCTAGAACTATATCAGTATCTCTATACATTACAGCATTGAATAAAGGTACAATAACATGTCCTGTTTCTAGAACTATATCAGTATCTCTATACATTACAGCATGGAATAAAGGTACAATAACATGTCCTGTATCTAGAGCTATATCAGTATCTCTGTATATTACAGCATGGAATAAAGGTACAATAACATGTCCTGTATCTAGAGCTATATCAGTATCTCTGTATATTACAGCATGGAATAAAGGTACAATAACATGTCCTTTTTCTAGAGCTATATCAGGATCTCTATACATTACAGCATGGAATAAAGGTACAATAACATGTCCTGTTTCTAGAGATATATCAGTATCTCTATACATTACAACATGGAATAAAGGTACAATAACAGGTCCTGTATCTGTAGCATGATGCAGCTTGATGTACAAGTAGTTTACACGCCCTGGACAGGAAGCTAGTCTATCCCAGAGCCTTAACCACAATATATCTCCTTAAAGCTGAGTGCCAAGCAGAGACTCATTTAGTCCCAGTTTTACAGTGTTTGGTATGACTCGGCCGGGTGTCAAACTCCCAACCTACCAATCACAGGGCGGACACTAACCACAAGGATCTTCCAGCAATACAATAACCACAAGTACACATCAAAATCCATAAATAAATGCTTAATTGGCCACAAAATGAACATTTTACAATGGCCATTTAAGTCTATGGACTTAAAATACAATGAAAACCAGTTTGAATTGAAGAGGGCATTCCATAAGCGGAGACAAAGGATATCAATGGTGTAAGATCCAGGTTTGGGTAGGTTACTTTCTAAATGTAATCTGTTACAGTTACTAGATACCTGTCAAAAAATTGTAATCAGTAATGTAACTTTTTGATTACCCAAACTCAGTAATGTAGTCTGATTACTTTCCGTTACGTTAAGATTACTTTCCCCTTAAGCGGCGCAGATGAGAAGCTGGCACAGCCCCCAAGTCATAAAATCTGATTTTAAATCTTAACCATAAATTTAACCACACTGCTAACCCTAATGACAAGACTCATCCCAATAAATGTCAACTTGCTTAAGAACCGTTAGAAGAAGACAAAAATGAATGTTACAAATTGAACCACATCTATTGTAGAATAAATCAATAAATCAATGTGTTTACATACTGTAGCTGGCCATAAACGGATGTTTCATTTTACTTTATGGGTTGGTTATGTAGACTTTTTCTAAGCCATTGCTTTCTACTACAGATGATACGATTAGGCTATATTAAAAAAAAAGTTTTTTACAGTCTGACAGATTTCCAGTGGTTCCAATTAATTTCATACCCCTTGATTTTCAAGAATAGGACATCGAAAAATGGAAATATAGATTAGCCAGACTGTTTAACCTGAGCATAACCCAAAAAAATGAAGCCCTAATTAGCATACTCTGTTGTTTGTGATGTTGTCATGGAGGACCGATTGGGCTCATTGCTTCCAGTTGAAAAGTAAATGCTTCTCTCTGAATGACATGCTCTGAGCACTACCCAAAAGTGCTATTTGGATATGGAAAATGAATGACATGCTGCACTTCTTAAATTAAACTAATTTTGACAGTCTGGAGCAAAATACCACAGCATAGTTTAGAAGGGAGGAACTCACATCAGCCCTATGCTACTGTTGCTAGCTGGTTTGTGACCCGTTTCACGAAGCTATGCATATGTCGCACGTCAGTACTTCACAGGAGATGCATTTGAATTTAGTTTTTTTGGCAGAAATTGCTTCAGCAACATGTGAACTTACATGTGCCTTAATAACAAACTTATTAAGGCACTGGAAATCTGTCAGACTATAAATATGAATAAAATTGTTAAATTACGAGCCTAGTTGGTTTAGCCACGGAAAAAAATGGAACCTTCCCGCTAGCCATGATAGGCTGAGATAATAGACGAGCTGGAAATGCCTTGAGATGAGTTTGGATTGGTCTGCCATGTATTCTGTCTATAACATGAGCTGCTCAGTATGTGTACGTAATCCTTGCTACTTTTTTTGAAAGATATGTCAGCCATGGAAAACTGCAAAAGCAGGCACTATCGGCAAAGGTCAGTGGGAAAAAGTTATGATTGACTACTTCCTGTACACGGTCAGAGTGATTTGACACAATGCAGGCCAAACAAGCTGTAGCGACAAACAAAACAGAGTTAAAGGGTTTCCAGTCTGCCGTGAAGCGTTCATCCATGTAAGAGTAATTTTCATTTTCAGATATTATACATTTCACATTTTTTCTGAAAGTCGTTTTCCTTGCAAGTTAAAGCGTACAGTACTGTTAGCTAGCAAATGTTAGCTTGCTGGCTCACTAGATAACATTAGGTGTATGATCTGTTTAGTAATATTATTTGTATCCCAGAAATCAATTTTCACTGTTAGTTATAGCCTAATGTTAGCTATCTAGCTAACATTTAATGTAGTTGGTTAGCTTTAGCTACCTGCAGATTCATACTACAGCTATGACAATCAGTTTGTATTGCTAGTAGTATGGGTTGGGATTATGGCTCATTGTCTAGCTAGGAAGCTAGATAGCCACATGTCTAAACAAAAGATTCCAGATGATTACATGACCCATCAAGTTAGCCAGCTGTGCCTGAGGGTGATTACTGCCATCTATGGTATTTCATGAGCATGTGTACATGTCTAGACAATAGTGAACCATCCACTTAGCTAGATGTTGCTGAGGGGGGGGGGGGGGGGGGTTATAGCATAGAACCAGGCACAGCCAATCAGAATGAGTTTTCCCCCATGAAAGGGCTTTATTACAGAAAAACTTCTCAGCGCCACACATTTCTGTGATCTTTTATTTCAATTCATGAAAAATGGGACCAACACTTTACATGTTGCGTTTATATTTTTGTTCAGTATAAGATCAAATATACAATATTTTTTATCTTGACACTTACTATTTTTCATATGCAAATATTCAAGTAACCATTTCACTGTACCATTTACACCTTCTGTATCCTGTGCATGTGACAAACATATTGTATATAGTATGTGTTTACCAGAGATGGTAATGTGAAGAACAACATGGCCTGCACCAAAGTCAGATTAGGATATAGACCAAGGACTAGTAAAAATATACTACTTTTTACTACTACTTTCACCACTTTTAGTCTTAATCTTTGGTTGTTTACTACACTACCTTACTCACTCTGTTGAGCACATGGCCTCACGTGAATCCTTAAAGAGATGGGTGGGGCTAAGAATCTTTAACCCCCTAAGGTCGATTATTAAAACCATAAAAAAAATCCCAATACAAATCTGTCAGTTTAAGCTGCACGTTGGGACTCGTCTGAAGTTGGTACAGCCACTCTGCCAACTTCTGTCTGTTTGCGCTACACACTAATGAGCCCTCTCTGGAAAGGTGAGACTCTCCCGAACACGTACATGTCAGTTGTTTTGCTCTATGACACCCACAGGCCTCACAAGACTCGTATGAAGGTCCCCTGCTACCAGTCATAAAAAGGATTGGAAGTACAGTAGATACTGTAAGTAGAATATTCCCATATACCAAGCTGACAGATCATCTTGCCTCAAGCGAGGGTACCCAGTAGTGCATCATTTGAGAAATATATAAAATACACTGAATGACCAAAAGTATGTTGACACCTGCTCAACAAACATCTCATTCCAAACTCCTGGGCATTAATATGGAGTTGGTCCCCCCTTTGCTGCTATATCAGCCTCCACTCTTCTGGGAATGCTTTCCACTCATGTAAGCGACAAGAGCATTAGTGAGTTCGGGCAATGATGTTGGGAGATTAGGCCTGGCTCACAGTCGGCGTTCCAATTCATCCCAAAGGTGTTTGATGGGGTTGAGGTCAGGGCTCTGTGCAGGCCAGTCAAGTTCTTCCACTCCAATCTCGACAAATAATTTCATGTGGACCTCACTTTTGAGCATGTTGTCATGCTGAAACAGGAAAGGGCCTTCCCCAAACTGTTGCCACAAAGTTGGAAGCATAGAATCGTCTACAATGTCATTGTATGCCGTAGCTTTAATATTTCCCTAGCCCGAACCATGAAAAACAGCTCCAGATCATTATTATCTGCCATAACTAGACATAGTGGTCTGGTTTCTGCCACAGCTAGACATAGTGGTCTGGTTTCTCACATAGCTAGACATAGTGGTCTGGTTTCTGCCATAGCTAGACGTAGTGGTCTGGTTTCTGCCATAGCTAGACATAGTGGTCTGGTTTCTGCCACAGCTAGACATAGTGGTCTGGTTTCTGCCATAACTAGACATAGTGGTCTGGTTTCTGCCACAGCTAGACATAGTGGTCTGGTTTCTCACATAGCTAGACATAGTGGTCTGGTTTCTGCCATAGCTAGACGTAGTGGTCTGGTTTCTGCCATAGATAGATGTAGTGGTCTGGTTTCTGCCATAGCTAGACATAGTGGTCTGGTTTCTGCCATAGATAGACGTAGTGGTCTGGTTTCTGCCATAGCTAGACATAGTGGTCTGGTTTCTGCCACAGCTAGACATAGTGGTCTGGTTTCTGCCATAGCTAGACATAGTGGTCTGGTTTCTGTCATAGCTAGACATAGTGGTCTGGTTTCTGCCATAGCTAGACGTAGTGGTCTGGTTTCTGCCATAGATAGATGTAGTGGTCTGGTTTCTGCCATAGCTAGACATAGTGGTCTGGTTTCTGCCATAGATAGACGTAGTGGTCTGGTTTCTGCCATAGCTAGACATAGTGGTCTGGTTTCTGCCACAGCTAGACATAGTGGTCTGGTTTCTGCCATAGCTAGACATAGTGGTCTGGTTTCTGCCATAGCTAGACATAGTCGTATGGTTTCTGCCATAGCTAGACATAGTGGTCTGCTTTCTGCCATAGCTAGACGTAGTGGTCTGGTTTCTGACATAGCTAGACAAAGTGGTCTAGTTTCTGACATAGCTAGACATAGTGGTCTGGTTTCTGCCATAGATAGATGTAGTGGTCTGGTTTCTGCCATAGCTAGACATAGTGGTCTGGTTTCTGCCATAGATAGACGTAGTGGTCTGGTTTCTGCCACAGCTAGACATAGTGGTCTGGTTTCTGCCACAGCTAGACATAGTGGTCTGGTTTCTGCCATAGCTAGACATAGTGGTCTGGTTTCTGCCATAGCTAGACATAGTGGTCTGGTTTCTGCCATAGCTAGACATAGTGGTCTGGTTTCTGCTATAGCTAGACATAGTGGTCTGGTTTCTGCCATAGCTAGACATAGTCGTATGGTTTCTGCCATAGCTAGACATAGTGGTCTGCTTTCTGCCATAGCTAGACATAGTGGTCTGGTTTCTGCCATAACTAGACATAGTGGTCTGCTTTCTGCCACAGCTAGACATAGTGGTCTGGTTTCTGCCATAGCTAGAGATAGTGCTCTGGTTTCTGCCATAACTAGACATAGTGGTCTGGTTTCTGCCATAGCTAAACATAGTGGTCTGGTTTCTGCCATAACTAGACATAGTGCTCTAGTTTCTGCCACAGCTAGACATAGTGACACAGTGTTCTATAGGAGAACTATTGACAGCATACTGCTGGGCATCATCACAACTCCGGTCCGCAAGGCGCTTCAGAGGGTGACAAGTGCTGCCGGACGCACCATTGGGTGCACACTGCCTGCCCTACAGGACACCTACAATACCAGGTGTCACAGAAAGGCCAAGAAGATCATCAGGGACCTCCACCAAAGCCATGCCCTGTTTTCCCCGCTTCAATCACTCAGTACAGGAGCATCATGGCAAAAACTGAAAGACTGGACAATAGTTTCCACCCTCAAACCATCACCACTATTCAGATACCCCCCCCCCCCCCCCCCCACACACACTTTAAAAAATATAATTGTTATTGTTTTTTATTTCACTTGGTCCCCACACCCTCTCAATGGTCATGCTACTCACCCTATGGTTATTCCCCCCCATCCCCTCAGTCTTTACTCTGGCTCCACCCCAATGGACATGTACAGTACATTCGGAAAGTATTCAGACCACTTTACATTTCCCACAGCCTTGATCAAAAAATGAATAAATATGTTTTTTCCTCATCAATCTACAAACAATATCCCAGAATAACTAGACGAAAACAGGGTTTTTCAAAATATTGGCAAATGTATTAAAAATAAATAACAGAAATACCTTATTTAGAGAAGTATTCAGACCCTTTGCTATGAGACTCGAAATTGAGCTCAGGTCCATCCTGTTTCCATTGATCATCCTTTGAGATGTTTCTACAACTTGATTGGAGTCCCCCTGTCGTAAATTCAATTGATTGGACATGATTTGGAAAGGCACACACCTATCTATATAAGGTCCCACAGTTGACATTGGATGTCAGAACAAAAACCGAGCCATGAGGTTGAAGGAATTGTCCGTAGAGCTCCGAGACAGGATTGTGTCGAGGCACAGATTTTTTTCAACGGCAGGAACTGGGAGACTAGTCAGGATCGAGGGAAAGATGAATGGAGCAAAGGACAGAGAGATCCTCGATGAGAACTTGCTCCAGAGTGCTCAGAACCTCAGACTGGGGCAAAGGTTCACCTTCCAACAGGACAACGACCCTAAGCACACAGCCAAAACAATGCAGGAATGGCTTTGGGACAAGTCTCTGAATGTCCTTGAGTGGCCCAGCCAGAGCCCGGACTTGAACCTGATCGAAGATCTCCAGAGAGACCTGAAAATAGCTGAGCAGCGATGCTCCCCATCCAACCTGGCAGAGCTTGAGAGGATCTGCAGAGAAGAATGGGAGAAACTCCCAAAATACAGGTGTGCCAAGCTTGTAGTGTCATACGCAAGGAGACTGGAAGCTGTAATCGCTGACAAATGTGTTTCAACAAAGTACTGAGTATAGCATCTGAATACTTCTGTAAATGTGGGGTGTTGTGTATAGATTCATGAGGAAAAAACACAATTTAATCAATTTTAGAATAAGGCTGTAATGTAAGTAAATGTGGAAAAAGTCAAGGGGTTTGAATACTTTCCGAATGCTATGTAAATGCCTGGAATATTTCAATTTTGCAGAACCTCTTTTAAAATGGGTTAAAGTTATGTTTAGTAATCCTAGGTGTAAAATAATAAATAATGGTTACTTCTCAGAAAGTATTAAACTGTGGAGGAGTAAATAAAGGTCCACTATCGGCATATCTATTTATCATTGAAATGTTAAATATTAAAATCAGATCCATCAAAAATCTTAAAAACAAAGGTGTCATTGTATGCTGATGAGTCATGTTTTATTTTAAAACCCCAATTTGGATATCTCCACAGCCTTATAGAGGATCTAGATACTTTTTGTAATCTCTCTGGATTACAACCAAATTATGTTGTATACTATATTACGTATTGGATCAATAAAAAACACATTACCAAGTAGTTGTCACGTCCTGACCAGCAGATGGAGCTATTGTTTTAGTTTTGGGGTCAGGACTTTGCAGTTTTGTGTATGGGAATGTTTGTGTTGTTGATTGGGACTTCCAATTGAAGGCAGGTGTTTTGAGTTGCCTTTGATTGGAAGTCCTATATAGGTGTGTGTGTTTTTCTTTGGGGTTGTGGGTGGTTGTTTTTGCACTGCGTTTATAGCCTGCAGAACTGTTGCTGTTGTCACCTTTATTGTTTTGTTAAGTGGATGCTTTACTCCTTATTTGAAATTAAACATGAGTATTCACATACCTGCTGCGCCTTGGTCCATTTCTGAAGACAGCTGTTACAGAACCACCCACCACCAAAGGACCAAGCAGCAGAAGAGGAGGAAGCCACAGGAGGAAAAAATGGAGGAATGGACATGGGAGGACGTCCTGGACGGCAAGGGAGCCTACACCTGGGAAGAGATCCTGGCCGGAAGGGATCGCCTCCCATGGGAACAGGTGGAGGCACTCAGGAGAGTGGAGGCAGCTGGACAGAGGAACCAACGGGAACGTTATGCTGGAACACGGTTGGGTACGAAACCTGAGAGGCACCCCCAATAAAAAATGTTGGGGGGGCACACGGGTAGCTTGGCCAGGCCAGGGAAGAGCCGTGAGCCAGCTACCCGTGACTACAGGGAGGTGCGTATGAGGTGGAGGGCGCCATGTTACGCTGAGGTAAGCACCATCTCGCCTATACGGACGCACAGCCCAGTCTGCCCGGTACCAGCGCCCCGCAGGTGCCAGGGCAAGGTGAGCATCGAGCCGGAAGGGGTGAAGCCAACCCTGCACTCAAGACCACCAGTGCGCCCTTTCGGTCCGGTGTTTCCCGCTAGACGCACTAGCATGGAGGTGCGTGTCTCCAGGCTGGCACGTCCAGTACCAGCCCCACGCATCAGGAGTCTAGTGCGTCAGCCCAGCCTCGCCAGGCGTAAGACGCCAGAGCTGCCCGCCAGTCAACAGTCACCAGAGCTGCCCGCCAGTCAACAGTCACCAGAGCTGCCCGCCAGTCAACAGTCGCCAGAGCTGCCCGCCAGTCAACAGTCACCAGAGCTGCCCGCCAGTCAACAGTCACCAGAGCTGCCCGCCAGTCAACAGTCACCAGAGCTGCCCGCCAGTCAACAGTCACCAGAGCTGCCCGCCAGTCAACAGTCACCAGAGCTGCCCGCCAGTCAACAGTCATCCGAGCTGCCCGCCAGTCAACAGTCACCGGCGCTGCCCGCCAGTCAACAGTCGCCAGAGCTGCCCGCCAGTCGTACGTCGCCAGAGCTGCCCGCCAGTCGTACGTCGCCAGAGCTGCCCGCCAGTCGTACGTCGCCAGAGCTGCCCGCCAGTCGTACGTCGCCAGAGCTGCCCGCCAGTCGTACGTCGCCAGAGTGGCCCGACTGCCTTCCGGGTCTGCCAGAGTGGCCCGACTGCCTTCCGGGTCTGCCAGAGTGGCCCGACTGCCTTCCGGGACTGCCAGAGTGGCCCGACTGCCTTCCGGGTCTGCCAGAGTGGCCCGACTGCCTTCCGGGACTGCCAGAGTGGCCCGACTGCCTTCCGGGTCTGCCAGAGTGGCCCGACTGCCTTCCGGGTCTGCCAGAGTGGCCCGACTGCCTTCCGGGTCTGCCAGAGTGGCCCGACTGCCTTCCGGGTCTGCCAGAGTGGCCCGACTGCCTTCCGGGTCTGCCAGAGTGGCCCGACTGTCCGGATCTGCCAGAGGTGCCCGCCTGCCCGGATCTGCCAGGGTGCCCTGCCTGTCCGGATCTGCCAGAGTGGCCCTCCTGCCCTCCGGCCCAGCCCTAGTGGCCCTCCTGCCCTCCGGCCCAGCCCGAGTGGCCCTCCTGCCCTCCGGCCCAGCCCGAGTGGCCCTCCTGCCCTCCGGCCCAGCCCGAGTGGCCCTCCTGCCCTCCGGCCCAGCCCGAGTGGCCCTCCTGCCCTCCGGCCCAGCCCGAGTGGCCCTCCTGCCCTCCGGTCCAGCCCGAGTGGCCCTCCTGTCCTCCGGCCCAGCCCGAGTGGCCCGCATGTCTTCCGACCCAGCCCGAGTGGTCCGTCTGCCAGGGTCAGCCCGAGTGGCCCGTCTGCCGGCGCAGCTATCGGCGCCACCAAAGTGGGTGACGCCGAGGGTGGTGCGAGGTCCACGTCCTGCACCTGAGCCACCTCCAGGATAGGTGGGTTGGGGAGGGAGGGTGTAGCACAGTGCCGTCGGTGACGGCAGCCACCCTCCCTTCCCTCACTTATTGTTTAGGGGTTATTGTTTAGGGGTTTTTTGTTGGTGTTTTCTGTTGGTAGGTGCATTCCGGGGTCTGCACCTTGAGGGGGGGGTACTGTCACGTCCTGACCAGCAGATGGAGCTATTGTTTTAGTTTTGGGGTCAGGACGTGGCAGTTTTGTGTATGGGAATGTTTGTGTTGTTGATTGGGACTAACAATTGAAGGCAGGTGTGTTGAGTTGCCTTTGATTGGAAGTCCTATATAGGTGTGTGTGTTTTTCTTTGGGGTTGTGGGTGGTTGTTTTTGCACTGCGTTTATAGCCTGCAGAACTGTTGCTGTTGTCACCTTTATTGTTTTGTTAAGTGGATGCTTTACTCCTTATTTGAAATTAAACATGAGTATTCACATACCTGCTGCGCCTTGGTCCATTTCTGAAGACAGCCGTTACAGTAGTTTAACAATAAATTGGTCGGACAGTGATATAGACATACTCGGTATACATAGAAATGATCTCACTACAATACATTTTTACAGAAAGTTGGCAAAAATAGATAAGATCTTGCTACCATTGAAATGAAAATACCTGTCTATTTATGGAAAAATCACCCTGATTAACTCTTTAGTCATATCACAGTTTACCTAT
Organism: Salmo salar; assembly: GCF_965601325.2. Lineage (NCBI taxonomy): Eukaryota > Metazoa > Chordata > Actinopteri > Salmoniformes > Salmonidae > Salmo > Salmo salar. The sequence continues at coordinate 11,819,006 of NC_138294.1, forward strand.
TTGTTTATGGTCTTGCCTAGACCTAGAGACCGTTTTTTTAAATGTATTATATAAGCAAAAAATATTCCACTTAATTTGGAATGACAAACCAGACAAAGTGAAATGGGTCTATTTATGTAATGAATATGAATTCAGAGGGGACAAATTATTAAATATTAAAGCATTTGACCTCTCACTAAAGGCATCAGTCATACAAAAGTTATACTTAAATCGAAACTGGTTCTTTAACAGATTAGAATGGCCTTTTCCCCTTTATTCAGATTACAACCTCTCAATTTCGGTTATTTGAAAATGAAATAATCTCCAAATATCGCTATTTTTAAAACACGCTGTAGAAAGTTGGTTGCAATTTCAGCTCAATCCACCAGAAAAGACAGAACAAATAAACCAACAAATATTGTGGTTAAACTCAAACATACTAATTGATCATCTTTGTAAATTATATCATAAATATAACTGGTGGAGTTATGTCACACAGGCAGCTAATAAAAATATATGGAAATGTCTGCTCTACCCAAAATTACAACCAACTAATTGCAGCATTACCACAAAATGGAAGACTGAGAAGTAAGGAACTTCTCTGTTGGCTCTGCATTAAAGACCAAAATGGGTTAAAGAAAACTGTGATAAGATAGAAAAGTTTAATTTAAGGACCAGAAAATTGACAGCTGTGGCATACAGATTGCAAAATAGTTGGGAAGAGATTTTCGATGTACCGATTCCATGGCACATGGTTTATGAAATGTTTGAGCCAATCAGTTGTGTTGTGACAAGGAAGGGGTGGTATACAGAAGATAGCCCTATTTGGTAAAAGACCAAGTCCATATTATGGCAAGAACAGCACAAAAAAGCAAAGAGAAATGACAGTCCATCATTACTTTAAGACATGAAGGTCAGTCAATCCAGAAAATGTCAAGAATTTTGAAAGTTTCTTCAAGTGCAGTCGCAAAAACCATCAAGTGCTAAGATGGAACTGGCTCTCATGAGGATCGCCACAGGAAAGGAAGACCCAGAGTTACCTCTGCTGCAGAGGATACGGTTGTTAGAGTTAACTGCACCTCAGATTGCAGCCCAAATAAATGCTTCACAGAGTTCAAGTAACAGACACATCTCAACATCAACTGTTCAGAGGAGACTGCATGAATCAGGCCTTCATGGTCAAATTGCTGCAAAGAAACTATTACTAACGGACACCAATAATAAGAAGAGACTTGCTTGGGCCAAGAAACACGAGCAATGGACATTAGACCGATGGAAATCTGTCCTTTGGTCTGATGAGTCCAAATTAGATTTTTGGTTTCAACCACCATGAGATGCAGAGAAGGTGAACAGATGATCTCTGCATGTGTGGTTCCCACCATGAAGCATTGAGGAGGTGTGATGGTGTGGGGGCGCTTTGCTGGTGACACTGTCAGTGCTTTATTTAGAATTCAAGGCACACTTAACCAGTATGGCTACCACAGCATTCTGCAGGCATACGCCATCCCATCTGGTTTGCGGGACTATCATTTGTTTTTTAAAAGGACAATGGCCCAAAACACAACTCCAAGCTGGTAAGGGCTTTTTGACCAACAAGGAGAGTGATGGAGTGCTGCATCAGATGACCTGGCCTCCACAATCCCCCGACCTCAACCCAATTGAGATGGTTTGGGATGAGTTGGACCGCAGGGTGAAGGGAAAGCAGCCAACAAGTGCTCAGCATATGTGGGAACTCCTTCAATACTGTTGGAAAAGCATTCCTCATGAAGCTGGTTGAGAGAATGCCAAGAGTGTGCAAAGCTGTCATCAAGGCAAATGGTGGCTACTTTGAACAATCTAAAATCTAAAATATATTTTGATTTGTTTAATGCTTTTTTTGGTTACTACATTATTCCATATGTGTTATTTCATAGTTTTGATGTCTTCACTACAATGTAGAAAATAGTAAAAAATTAAGAAAAACCCTTGAATGAGTAGGTGTGTCCAAACTTTTTACTGGTACTGTATATATTTGTGTTTGAATGTGCAGCATGTATGTATGTATGTATGTATACATATATATATTTACAAAAAATATATGGGGGATTGGAAATGATGCAGACAATTACATTGATGGAAGCTTCAATCTATCTGCAATATATTCAATTCTGGTCTGTTGAGGATAAAGCACAATAACTTACATTTAGAATTATGGCACATGCCTAGCTTCGATAAATTCACATTAAGGATGTTGCTGCCCTGTTGTGACCATCATATAGGAGAGGTGATACGTTTGGAAAAAGGAAAGTGACTTTACCCCCCCCCCCCAAAAAAAAAGACATTGTTGGTTAGGGCTTGTACTGTAAGTAAGCATTTCACTTTCGTATTCGGCGCATGTGATTTTAAGTATGTTTGTAGCCTAAACCTGGTAAAATAATGTTTGTGGTGTAGCTAAACACTGAATGGCTCTAAATTCACTGTCAAAATGCAAACAAAGCTATAAACATCTTTGGAGCTAACTAGTGCTCTCAAATCGTATGCGGATGTCGACATTAGATGGGAGTTGTATTCGTAACATTGCTAACTTAGCTAGCCTGTTGGGGATACGGGGGCAGTATTTGCACGGCCGGATAAAAAACGTACCCGATTTAATCTGGTTACTACTCCTGCCCAGTAACTAGAATATGCATATAATTGTTTGATTTGGATAGAAAACACCCTAAAGTTTCAAAAACTGTTTGAATGGTGTCTGTGAGTATAACAGAACTCATATGGCAGGCCAAAACCTGAGAAAATTCTAAACATGAAGTGCCCTCTCTGACCATTTCTTGGCCTTCTTTGTCATCTCTATCCAAAACAGAGGATCTCTGCTGTAACGTGACACTTTCTAAGGCTCCCATAGGCTCTCAGAAGGCGCCAGAACGTTGAATGATGACTCTGCAGTTACTGGCTGAAAAACAGTAGCGCATTTGGTAAGAGGTCGATATGAGAACAATGAGACGGGCGCGCGCATGCACGTGAAGAGTCCATTTTCTTCTTTGAGTCTTTGAACGAAAACAACTTCTCCCGGTCTGAATATTTTCGCTATTTTACGAGAAAAATCGCATAAAAATTGATTTTAAACAGCGTTTGACATGCTTCGAAGTACGGTAATGGAATATTTTGAATTTCTTTGTCACGATATGCGCCCGGCCCGTCACCCTTCGGATAGTGTCTTGAACGCACGAACAAAACGCCGCTATTTGGATATAACTATGGATTATTTGGAACCAAACCAACATTTGTTGTTGAAGTAGAAGTCCTGGGAGTGCATTCTGACGAAGAACAGCAAAGGTAATCCAATTTTTCTTATAGTAAATCTGAGTTTGGTGAGTACCAAACTTGGTGGGTGTCAAAATAGCTAGCCTGTGATGGCCGGATTATCTGCTCAGAATATTGCAAAATGTGCTTTCATCAAAGGTTAGTGCTGCATTTAGCTGTGGTTTTGGTTTTTGTGACATTATATGCTAGCTTGAAAAATGGGTGTCTGATTATTTCTGGCTGGGTACTCTGCTGACATAATCTAATGTTTTGCTTTCGTTGTAAATCCTTTTTGAAATTGGACAGTGTGGTTAGATTAACCTGTTATGGATAGGGGGCAGTATTTTCACGGCTGGATAAAAAAGTACCCGATTTAATCTGATTATTACTCCTGCCCAGAAACTAGAATATGCATATAATTATTAGCTTTGGATAGAACACACTCCAAAGTTTCTAAAACTGTTTGAATGGTGTCTGTGAGTATAACAGAACTCATTTGGCAGGCCAAAACCTGAGAAGATTCTGTACAGGAAGTACCCTGTCTGACCATTTCTTGGCCTTCTTTGTCATCTCTATCCATTACAAAGGATCTCTGCTGTTACGTGACACTTCCTATGGCTCCAATGGGCTCTCAGAGCCCGGGAAAAAGCTGAATGACGTAATTCAAAGCCCTGGCTGAAACACACGAGCGCTTTTGCTAAGTGGTCTATCAGAGGACAAAGGGCTTAGGCGCGTGCCCGAGTCGACCCAGTGATTTATTTTCTTTCGTCTGTTTACCTAATTGCAGATTCCCGGTCGGAATATTATCGCTTTTTTACGAGAAAAATGGCATAAAAATTGATTTTAAACAGCGGTTGACATGCTTTGAAGTACGGTAATGAAATATTTAGAAATCTTTTGTCACGAAATGTGCCATGCGAGCGACCCTTATTTACCATTCGGATAGTGTCTAGAACGCACAAACAAAACGCCGCTGTTGGACATAACTATGGATTATTTGGGACCAAACCAACATTTGTTATTGAAGTAGAAGTCCTGGGAGTGCATTCTGACGAAGAACATCAAAGGTAATCAAACTTTTCTAATAGTAAATCTGATTTTGGTGAGTGCTAAACTTGGTGGGTGTCTAAATAGCTAGCCCTGTGATGCCGGGCTATCTACTGAGAATATTGTAAAATGTGCTTTGACCGAAAAGCTATTTTAAAATCGGACATATCAAGTGCATAGAGGAGTTCTGTATTTATAATTCTTAAAATAATTGTTATGTTTTTTGTGAACGTTTATCGTGAGTAATTTAGTAAATTCACCGGATGTTTGCGGGGGGTATGCTAGTTCTGAACGTCACATGCTAATGTAAAAAAGCTGGTTTTTGATATAAATATGAACTTGATTGAACAAAACATGCATGCATTGTATAACATAATGTCCTAGGGTTGTCATCTGATGAAGATCATCAAAGGTTAGTGCTGCATTTAGCTGTGGTTTTGTTTTTTGTGACATTATATGCTAGCTTGAAAAATGGGTAGTCTGATTATTTCTGGCTGGGTACTCTGCTGACATAATCTAATGTTTTGCTTTCGCTGTAAATCCTTTTTGAAATCGGACAGTGTGGTTAGATTAACGAGAGTCTTGTCTTTAAAATGCTGTAAAATAGTCATATGTTTGAAAATGGAAGTTTTCGGATTTTAGAGGAATTTGTATTTCGCGCCACGCCCATCATTGGATATTGGAGCAGGTGTTCCGCTAGCGGAAAATCTAGATGTAAGAGGTTAACGAGAGTCTTGTCTTTAAAATGGTGTAAAATAGTCATATGTTTGAGAAATTGAAGTAATAGCATTTCTAAGGTATTTGAATATCGCGCCACGGGATTCCACTGGCTGTTGACTAGGGTGGGACGCAAACGTCCCACCTAGCCCAGAGAGGCTAGCTAACATATATTTTGAGAAAAAAAGATATATAAAGTGACTAGCTAGCTAGCGTAAGCAATGTTTGGTGGTCAATGAGACAGAGCTAGCTAACCAGCTGATGCTTATAATTTGTATACATGCTGGAACAGTGCACACATAAAACATACTTATAACCTGTAAATAGTTTATAAATGCTTATTAATTAATTTTGAATGACAGTGTTACCAAATCATATATCATTGAATGTGTAGTGTGCTGTGGTACCTTGGGTTGTTTTGATGTTTTCTCTTGAGGAACCTTCTTCTGGTTTTGGCTCATCTATGGCTTTTGGCACTGGTTCTTCCGCTTCACATTTCTATAAAAAGTTGAAATCATAGGTTAACATTTTACATTTTAGTCATTTAGCAGACACTCTTATCCAGAGCGACTTACAGTAGTGAATGCATAAATTTCATACATTTCATGCATTTTAATTTTTTTGTACTGGCCCCCCGTGGGAATCAAACCCACAACCCTGGCGTTGCACACACCATACTGGTGTTGCAAACACCACGCTCTACCAACTGAGCCACAGGGAAGCTGTGTCTTAACATGTTTAAGACATTATGACATTGAATCTTCAATTCTGGTCTGTTGAGGATAAAGCACAATAGCTTCCATTTAGAATTAGGGCACATTAATGCCTAGTCTGGCATACCTGGTTTGGGCTTAATTTATACTAGGGCTGTCATTGCCCTGTTGTGACCATCATGTAGGAAAGGTGATATGTTTGGAAAAAGGAAAGTGACTTTACCTGTTAAATATAACATGTTCCCTTATTTTCCCTTCTTAACACGGAACACAATTATGAAAGTATATCTGTGTTAAAACAGCAGCCAAACATCACCAAACAGTCCACAATAAACAATTAAACTTTTTCCAAGTGTACATCCATAAAATTCGAGTTCTCTCCCAATCAGTGCTTGACTTGGACTGAAATAGGTGCCGGTACTCATTTAGAGGGCCAGTACTGTTTATATTTAGGTGCAGGAATTTAAGCAGTAGAACATATGAGGTGCCGGTAGTCAGTTCCGATGAGCTCCTTCCCAAGTCAAGCACTGCACCAAATAGACTTCATTGGCGCTAGATCACAAAATGCAAGAGAATAACAGTGGATTCTATCTGTGATTTTATGGAAGTACATTTTTTCAGAGTAGCCTACTCATTACAACCCCAGTCAACACCCAGCTTTAGTTCTCCCTGATCTCCCTGGTTAATCTTCTCTTCCCAGCCCTTCTCTGGATTGGAAGGGGATGCAGCTGAAATCTCTGGATTGGCCTTTGGGTCAATAATACATCCACAAACGAGTGATTTCACTTGATCCACACAGTTACAATATGTTATTGTTATTCACTTCACATAACGTATGTTGAAAATGTATATACAGATGAAGGATCTTAATTTGATCACTATTTTGTGCTGAGAATTTTCCTGCACTGCAGGAAATGCAGTGGAGCTTCCTTATTGACATTAATTCACTGAAAACCCACACAAAATGTTTTAATAGTATTGCACTTTTCATGTAGCCTACTTTTGGCCAGCTAACAGCCTAACCACCGATCAAGCAATAATATGGACTAAATGTTAAATCCTGTTGCTGCAAGATTATTTTGCTGTGACAATATAGGACAAATGAAGATCCTACATCTGTACAAACCATGCTGGAACTTAACCTTATATAACATTGAGCATATCATATTATAGAAACATATCATAGAAACATATCATATTATAGGAACATGATCAGCATTACCACTGAGGATAGAAATCATGTAAATGTGTCTATTACCCTCTCTGCCTCCTCCTTCTTGACAACGTGTTGACCTGACACCTCGGCTGGGCCTGGAATGGAGGTTGAGATATAGTACTTTAATAAGGGCAGGATCTCAGACGGGAAAGGTAGATGTAGTGAGATCGGATCCAGTAAAAAAAAAATATGACTAGCTTACCACTAAGTAAGTTAATAATGTGTCAACTATATAATCCTGCACCATTATATCACCCACAGATCCAGTCAAACACATTCTCATGAAAAATACTACTTTTTCCCTCCATTTTCATGATATCCAATTGACAGTTGCGATCTTGTGTCATCGCTTCAACTCCCCTACAGACTCGAAAGAGGCGAAGGTCAAGAGCCATGCGTCCTCACTGCTTCTTGACGCACTGCTCACTTAACCCGGAAGCCGACACCAATGTGTAGGAGGAAACACCGTCCAACTGACGACCGAGTAAGCTTACTGGCCCACCACAAGAAGTCGCTAGACCACGATGACAAGGAAATCCCAGCCGGCCAAACCCTCCCCTGGCCCGGATGATGCTGGGCCAATTGTGCATCGCCCCAGTGATCTCCCGGTCACGGCCGGCTGTGACACAGTCTGGGATCGAACCTGGGTCTGTAGTGGCGCCTTAGACCACTGTGCGACTTGCAAAAAATACTACTACTACTTAATTAGATACCACTATTAATACTACTACTACTATATATATATATATATAGTAGTAGTACTAGTGTATATATATATATATATATATAACTACTAGTACTACTACTACTACTACTACTATATAACTTGATAATGTTACTACTGCGACTACTAATACTACTACTACATCATTATATAATACTACTACTACTAGTACTACATAATTATAATACTACTATTACTACTAGTACTACATAATTATAATACTACTACTACTACCACTATATAATTAGATACTACTATACTCCTCCTACTACTACTATATCATTATAAACTAATACTACTACTACTACTACTACTACTATTTAATTAGTTACTACTACTACTACTACTATATAATTATATACTACTACTACTATATAATTAGACACTACTACTATATAATTAGATACTACTACATTACTACTACATAATAATAATAATACGATACTATTACTACTACTACCACTATATAATGATCTACTACTGCTACTACTACTATATAATTAGATACTATTACTACTAGTACTACTACTACTATTTAATTATATACTACTAGTACTACTACTGCTACTGCTATATAATTAGATACTATTACTACTACTACTATATAATGAAATACTACTACTACAACTACTACTACATAATTAGATACTACTACTAATACCAATAGTACTACAACTAATACTACTACTATATAATAAGATACTAATACTACTGCTACTGTTACTTCTACTACTGCTACTGTTACTTCTACTACTGCTACTGCTGCTACTACTACTACTACTGCAACTTCTATTCTAATGCTACTGCTGCTACTACTGCTACTGCTACTACTACTACTGCCACTACTACTGCTACTACTACTGCTGCTACAACTACTGTTGATACTACTGCTACTACTGAGACTGCTGCTACTATTGCTACTGCAACTTCTACTACTGCTACTACTACTTCTAATGCTACTGCTGCTGCTGCTACTACTACTACTGCTGCTACTACTACTACTAATATATAATTAGATACAAGTACTACTATATAATTAGATACTACTACTACTACTACTATATAATTAGATACCACTACTACTGATACCACTACTACTAGTATAATGAGATACTACCACTACTTCTACCACTACTACTACTACTACTTTTACTGCTACTACTACTACTACTACTACTACTACATAACGTTCCATTACTGTGCCAACTTCAATAGTTTGATGAGTTATTACATTGACAACATTTACATTTGAGTAATTAAGCAGACATGAAGTGTAAGGGCAATGAAAGGAGCTGGTATAAAGAACTTTAAAACAGGAGACAATACCTCTGGTTGTTTCTCTGTTTCCTCCTGAGGAGCCATCTGTCTCTGGTTTTGTCTCATCATTGGCTTTGGACAAAGGCTGTTGGACCTCTTCCGATTTCTAACAAAACAGTTAAATCAATTCATTACATTGGTTAGGCTGAAAATGAAAATAAAAAGGGAAATTCCACCACTTTTTAAATAAATGTTCATTAAATCCAGCACCATACCAGTGTCTACATATGTAAACACTGTAATAAGCCATTGATAAGGAATTGTTAAATAGTGAATTCACCATATAGTCGTCATTACTCCCACGTTGATTAACCATTTATTAATCACTAGTAAAGTGTTTTTGGAGCCCCTCATCTAAAGTGATTGCTGTTTATTCTTTATAAATGTTTTTAACACCAGTGCAATTTCTCACTAAAGGATGGGCATGCCATTGGTAGACATTCCAGCTGTACCTGATGCCCCCTTAAGGTGTCAAAATGGCTTGGAACATATCAATGGTAAAATAATACGCACAAGATGTTAAAGGAAATATATCATATAAGCTATATAAAAAAAGAGAGTAGCACACTCTATATATAAACTTCCAGGGACTTTCTTTATTTTTATAGCTTACAGTTTATTGGCCGTTAGTCAGCACCTCTACATAAAATATTTTTATCTGGGTGTGCGCCAGCTCATGTTTTCTAAAGGAAATATATCGAACATTTCATATAAATAATCTACAAATGTTGGGGTAATGATTAATGCATGGTGAGCAAACTGTTTCTAAATGCCCTATACGTGGTTTATTACTGACTGTTAATACAAAGTATTACCCTATGTTCTTTCTGTTTATACATGGTTTATTACTGACTGTTAATACAAAGTATTACCCTATGTTCTTTCTGTTTATACATGGTTTATTACTGACTGTTAATACAAAGTATTACCCTATGTTCTTTCTGTTTATACATGGTTTATTACTGACTGTTAATACAAAGTATTACCCTATGTTCTTTCTGTTTATACATGGTTTATTACTGACTGTTAATACAAAGTATTACCCTATGTTCTTTCTGTTTATACATGGTTTATTACTGATGGTTAATACAAAGTATTACCCTATGTTCTTTCTGTAACTATGAATTTCACAAACATGACATCATCATGTGGTACTTTCTCAGGACCTGTTCTTCTTATCTTAAGTACTTGTGTCTTACCCTCTCTGCTTCCTCCTCCTTCTTGTCAAGGTGTTCAGCTAATACCTCCTCTGCTGGGTCTAGAATGGAGAGTGAGATATAGTATTGTACATCAGCATACATGCAGGAAGTGGTTAGTTTGCAGACTGCTTATGAAGTGTTTAATTGTTGTGAATTGTGTCTTCATCCTCAAAGAGCTGCATGATGAACAACTTGCCTAGGGACTGAGGAGCTGGTCTTGTCAAAGTGTCTGGGTTTGCTGCTGGCAGAGGGGTCACAACACACAGTTGCTTTGTCTTTCCGTTCTGCACCTCCTCCTGTAGCTGGCTGATCTGCAGCTGCATCTGTTGCTGCATTGTTTGCATTGACTGGTGTTGCTGCTGTTGAACCAACATGAAGCCCTGTAGCATAGCTCCTAGTGCTGCAATGCCATCAGGAGTACCAGTGCTGTGAACTGGTGTGGTGTCTCTTCCATCCCCTTCACCACCTGTTGCACCTGGTGACCCCTCATCATCAGGCTTCTCCATCACTTTAAGTCCACCAGGAGGGGAATCCACCAAAAGATGGACGGGCTGCAGCAGTCTTCTAAAGTCTGGCATGGAAAACATTGTAAGTGGTTTACTCTCTCACAAAAAAATACAATGAGTGGATGATCAACCAACACTAAGAACAGATCTCAAATTAGTCAAATGTTGGTCTCCTTACACTGGCTGTCAGTGGTATTGTTTTTATTTATTCTCTAATCACCTACATAGCATTGCCCCTGAATGTTTAGCAACATTTTTGGTACATTGCAAAACATATTGTCTTCCAAAGATTCTTTGACATATCCAATACACAGTTAAAGGGCAATAAAGTGTTTATTGTGCAGGCTTCAAAATGGCTAACATGCATGAAGATGTCAGAATACAGATATGATGTCATTGTTTTAACACTATAAGCACAGTTATTTTAACAACGGCGCACAACATGGTTCAATTTGACAATAAATCAGCACAATCTATATTCTGGGTTTAAATAAAACATTTTTTTTTGTTTTAACTAGGCAAGTCAGTTAAGAACAAATTCTTATTTACAATGACGGCCTACCCCGGCCAAACCTGGACGACGCTGGGCCAATTGTGCGCCGCCCAATCACGGCCGGATGTGATGCAGCCTGGATTTGAACCAGGAACGGCGTGACGCCTCTTGCACTGAGATGCAGAGCCTTAGACCGCTGTGCCACTCAGGAGCCCAAAATCACAGCCTTCTGGGAGCTAGAATAGAGATCATCCATACTCTAGGAGATAGAATAGAGATCATCCATACTCTAGGAGATAGAATAGAGATCATCCATACTCTAGGAGATAGAATAAAGATCATCCATACTCTAGGAGATAGAATAGAGATCATCCATAGTCTAGGAGCTAGAATAGAGATCATCCATAATCTAGCATCCATACTCTAGGAGATAGAATAGAGATCATCCATAGTCTAGGAGCTAGAATAGAGATCATCCATAATCTAGGAGATAGAATAGAGATCATCCATACTCTAGGAGCTAGAATAGAGATCATCCATACTCTAGGAGATAGAATAGAGATCATCCATACTCTAGGAGCTATAATAGAGATCATCCATACTCTAGGAGATAGAATAGAGATCATCCATACTTTGCTAATGCAGATACAAAACAGAGTAATGGAGAGCAAGGTAGATATGGAAAATTTAGCTAACTAGGCATTTGTGGTAAATGCATGGAGGCTGTCGTCTTTATGCATGTCTGCTAATATGGAATTCATTCTTTTATTTTATTTGACATTTATTTAACCAGAAAAGTTACATTCAGATTTACATATCTTTTTCAAGTGAGCCCTGGCCAAGAATCTAGCATACATACAGATACACATGAGACACAACACAACATAAAACAATAATGAATGGAAGTTAAAACAGTGTCAAGTGTATAAGAGAGTTTAAAAGAGCAGGTTTAAAAACATGTGCAATCTGTGGTCAACAACCCTCCAATCTGGAATTTAAATCCATCAATCAGAATAAAATGATCGAGTTATAAGTACTTTTCCAAAGTCTTTCAAGATGATGGGGCATCAAAGCTAAAGTCACTCTTAACAAACTCAGTTATTGAGTTGGAAACATTATATAAAATACAATTCTGTGATCTCAGACGGTAACGAACATGGGAGAATCTCAAATTGCATACTTCTTGCATCTTCTCTCCTCACCTCCTTTTCAAAACCCATTGGTGGAGAAGGTCAGAGTGGCGGGACCTCTGGCTTTTCCATTGGGGTTTGAGAAGGAGGCAAGGAGAGACGAGAGAGGACACGAGGAGTATGCAATTGAGAATCTCCCCATGACTCTGTAGGGTGAGTAAAGTGCTTAAATACAGTATATTGGCAGCTGCCCTAAAATGGTCTTATAGACAAACATGTACCAGTGTGTGTATCGCCTTACAGTTTAGGATGGCCTCGCTGCTAACTGATATTAGGTAGAGTGGTGATATATCTGGTGTTGGTTACACATCTTAAAGCAGCATGGTAATGTGTTGTCACGTCCTGATCAGTAAGGGGTATTTTTGTTATTGTAGTTTGGTCAGGACGTGTCAGGGGGTGTTTGTTTAGAGTGTTCCGGGGTTTTTGGTCTATGTTCCATGTTAGTGTATTTCTATGTTCAGTCTAGTCTTTCTATTTCTATGTTTAGAGTTTGTTGATTGACCTTCAATTGGAGGCAGCTGTTCCTCATTGCCTCTGATTGAAGGTCCTATGTACAATTTACAATTTAGTCATTTAGCAGACGCTCTTATCCAGAGCGACTTACAGTAGCGAATGCATACATTTCATGCATTTTTTTGTACTGGCCCCCCGTGGGAATCGAACCCACAACCCTGGCGTTGCACACACCATGCTCTACCAACTGAGCCACAGGGAAGTATAGGGGTGTTTGTGCTATGGGGGTTTGTGGGTAGTTGTTTCCTGTTTTGTGGCTGTGCACCTGACAGGACTGTTTGAGTGTCGTTCGTTGTTTTGTATACGTGATTTGTTTGTTTTTCCTTCTTTTGATTTAATAAAGAAGATGAGTATACACGTTCCCGCTGCACCTTGGTCCAATCCTTACGACACCCGTTACATGTGTATCTAGTGTGAGCAGGGAAGAACAACGAATGGTATTCTCAAGAACAAGAAATGGACTTGTGTTACAAAGTGAACATATGAGGCAGCATAGGAGGTTGCTTTCTTGTTCTTGAGAACACAATTTGTTTAGCTTTCTTTGCATTTAAAGGTGCAATCAGCAGTTGCTACATCCATTTTTGGACTTATAAATGAATGATATGTACCCATTGATTCTTGAAGAATATAACTTATAAATGCCTCATGAGCTTAGTTCAACTATCATACCCCTTCAAAACCCAAAATATAAACAAAGTAAATGTAAACAAATGATATAGCCTCAAAACATTGTTAAAACTTTTGATATCATGGATGGTCTGTCCTTGCATCCATAGCTCTGTCTATGAATTTGAGAGTGGTTCCAATTCTCCTGCCCCATCACCTTGCTTTTTACCGAAACAGGGAAGGGGATTGACGCCTTGTTATTGTTTCAACTACTGATAGACGCCATAACACCAATTTGAGCTTGTTAGAAGTCATGTCATCAACCTGGACACATTGTGATCTAACACTAAGATAAGCATTAGAAGTGCATCATCTGTATTATATTTGAAGTCCATGTTAGTCCCTGATATTTTTCCTTTGAGTAATGGACAAAATGCCTATATCCTATTGCATGTGTTGCCTATATTATTTTAATAATGTAGAAATTAAACGTTTGCATTAGTTACTCATGTTACAATGAATATAAAAACATCATCACTCATACAACTTATTACAGAAGGCATTGTATAAAATAAAGTGCATACCGTGTACAGTCTTAAGAAACTCACAAAGTTTCACATTTCACTTTTTATATGTCAGTCTGGAAATACCAGAAATAGCCATTTGTATTTGCACACACAACAATGTGTTTGGTGTTGAAATAGTACAGTTATAGATGTCTTTACCTTTGCCTGCCTGCTGAGTTGGGGACCTGCAGTCATATGTCTACAAGTAGAGATTCAGCTGATGTTTTATAGAGATGTGGGGCGTAATCTCACACCAAGAGCAACAGCATCAGAACATGATTAACCCTATCAGTCCCGAGATCAGTATCTGACTTTCACTTATCTGCATGTCCAGCCCTTATATTTAGCCTCACAATGAAGTATTTTACTATTTGCTTTTCAGGGCAACAAGGGCTACAATTAGAACACAAAACTATTTGACATAAACAGTTGCATTCATGAGTGTTATTGACAACAACTTGATAAAAATGAATTGATTTATACAGCTAAAGACCAGTTACGCCAACAAGACTGCAGAGAGAGATCAGATGCAAAGTGAGAAATACAAAGATCATATCTTATAAGAGCTTCTACTGGCACATACTGTATAATGTCTAATAATCTATATAAAATATAATATATGCCATATGTCACGGTGAGTCAGTGACAATGAGTCAGTGATATGACTAAGATTACTTTGTCTAAACAACCCATTTAATCAGTAAAGTATCATTATTTAACTGCAGCAGAGAGCATGATTTACAAGAAATCACCTCACTGACTAGAAACTGACTTGCTCCGACCCCTCCCCCTTCAAGTCAGTCAGGGGATTTCAGATGACTCAAACTGAAACTAAAACAGAAAAAATATGAATTAAACAAAATAAAGTGACAGAGATTGGATGTGTATGATTCAATACATGTTTAGGTAGTACATGTGTTTACATCACTTTTGTGTTGTGTTATTTCAGAAATTAGTGATGGGTGACTTGAGGGAGAAAGAGGGTCAGTGGAAAATTACTTTAGGATGCCGTTGCATGGGCGGGGGTAGATTTGCTTGAATATAATAACACATAATCAGCATTCATGAGTTTTATTGACAAATGTCACAAAAAAAAACAAGGTCCGCCAAAGCAATATACAGATTAAGCCCAGTTACACCAACCTGACTGCAGAGAGAGATCAGATGCAAAGAGAGAAAGACAAAGATCACATCTTATGAGAGCTTCTACTGTCTCATACTGAATAACGTCTAATAATATATATCAAATATAATATATGCCATATGTCACGATGATTCAGTGACAATTAGTCATTGAATATAATCCAAGATGGCGTAGCAGTCATACGTCTTTTGTCCTCGTCTTGTCGTGGCCCGTGTATATATATATATATATCTATATCTTTTTCTTCGCATATCTTTTTATATTTTTCTAACCCCTTACTTCAAAATACTCCCCTGCAACCCGCCTCACCCAATGTGGTGTGAACCTGCTTTTTCTCTAAAGTATTTTTCTCTACCTCCATTACTGGAATCTCCAACATAAGCTAGCCAGCTAACTAGCCAGCTAACGGTCATCAGCTAACCTTTAGCTCGGAAAGCTCTCGCCAGTTTGTACAACGCGATTCAACCAGAGCATACCGGACCTATTTTTCTCTCCATATCCCCGGATTCCTACCGCAAGCTCTGAAACTTCTCACCTTCTGACCTTTGCAGCTAATGTCCCCTGAGTGCTAGCTGTCTAGAGCACAACAGACTGTTAGCTTACGAGGTCCATCGAATACATTCCGAAGCTACTAGCTAGCAGTCAGCTATCCTTTGTTAGCGGTCATCAGCTACCTTTATCCCGGACAACTCTCGCCAGTCTGTACAGCGCGACTCAAACCAGAGCTAGTCGGACTTATTCCTCTCCATATCTCCGGATTCCTACCGCAAGCTCTGAACCTTCTCACCTTCCGACCTTCGCAGCTAACGTCCCCTGAATGCTCGCTGTCTAGAGCACAACGGACTGTTAGCTTACGAGGCCCATCGAATACATTCCGAAGCTACTAGCTAGCAGTCAGCTATCCTTTGCTAGCGGTCATCAGCTACCTTTATCCCGGACAACTCTCGCCAGTCTGTACAGCGCGACTCAAACCAGAGCTAGTCGGACTTATTCTTCTCCATATCTCCGGATTCCTATCGCAAGCTCTGAACCTATTTTTTTATTTGTATTATTATATATATATTTTTTTTTTCCCCACCTAGAATTACAGCAGCTAACGTTCCCTGAACGCACAGCTGCTAATCCGCAGCCTGCTAGCTATCTAAAGCACATTGGACTGCTGGCTTAAGAGGCCCTTCGGACATATTTCTTTGGCCACTATACATATTTTGCAAATTGGCCTGGTTTACCACACAGAGCCCTGCTGATCCGTCCTCTGATGTAACTGCACGAGGAGGCCACAACAGACTTTCCTCCGTCACGTCGCCCCTCTAAGGCCTTTCTGTTAGCCTGCTAGCTAGTTGCCTGAAGCCACGCACTGGACTCTTATGATCACCCGGCTACGCATGCCTCTCCCTTACATCACCATGCCTTGTCCATTGCTGTTTTGGTTTGTAACTATTGTTTAATTTCACTGTAGAGCCTCTAGCACTGCTCAAAACGCCTCAGCTAACAATTTAGTTCCACCTCCCACACACGCAGTGACATCACCTGGTTTAAATGCTATTTCTAGAGACAATATCTCTTTCATTATCACTATATGCACAGGTTTACCCCCACTGTATTCACATCCTACTATACCTTTGTCTGTACATTATGCCTTGAATATATTCTACGTGCCCAGAAATCTGCTCCTTTTACTCTCTGTTCTGAACGTGCTAGACGGCCAGTTCTGTTAGCCTTTAGCCGTACCCTTATCCTACTCCTCCTCTGTTCCTCTGGTGATGTAGAGGTTAATCCAGGCCCTGCAGTGTCTAGCTCCACTCCCATCCCCCAGGCTCTCTCATTTGTTGACTTCTGCAACCGTAAAAGCCTTGGTTTCATGCATGTTAACATTAGAAGCCTCCTCCCTAAGTTTGTTTTATTCACTGCCCTAGCACACTCCACCAATCCGGATGTCCGAGCCATGTCTGAATCCTGGCTTAGGAAGACCACCAAAAACCTTGACATTTCCATTCCTAACTATAACATTTTCCAACAAGATAGAACTGCCAAAGGGGGCGGTGTTGCAATCTACTGCAAAGATAACCTGCAGAGTTCTGTCTTACTATCCAGGTCTGTGCCCAAACAATTTGAGTGCTACGGGGCAATAGTAATTTTGTTCAGTTACCTTTGCTTTCTTGGGTACAGGAACAATGGTGGACATCTTGAAGCAAGTAGGGACAGCAGACTGGGATAGGGAGAGATTGAATATGTCCGTAAACACTCCAACCACCTGGTCTGCGAATGCTCTGAGGATGAAGCTAGGGATGTCGTCTGGGCCGGCATTCTTTTGAGGTTTAACACGCTTAAATGTCTTACTCACGTCAGCCACAGAGAACGAGAGTCCACATGCCTTGGGATCAGGCCGCGTCAGAGGCACTGTGTTATCCTCAAAGCGGGCGAAGGTGTTTAGCTTGTCCGGGAGCAAGACGGTGGTGTAAAAAGAGGGGGGGGGGGGGCAATGCAAATAGTCTGGGTAGCCATTTGATTAGGTGTTCAGGAATCTTATGGCTTGGGGGTAGAAACTGTTTAGAAGCCTCTTGGACCTAGACTTGGCGCTCCTATACCGTTGCCGTGCGGGAGCAGTGGGAACAGTCTATGACTAGGGTGTGTGAAGTCCTTGACAATTTTTAGGGCCTTCCTCTGACACCGCCTGGTATAGAGGTCCTGGATGGCAGGAAGCTTGTAGTGCCTTGTGGTCGGAGGCTGAGCAGTTGCCATACCAGGCAGGGATGCAACCAGTCAGGATGCTCTCGATGGTGCAGCTGTAGAACCTTTTGAGGATCTGATGACCCATGCCAAATCATGCCACATATGTCTTGTGTCTGAGTCATTGAATTGCGACTCCACTCTGTCTCTGTACTGACGTTCTGCCTGTGTGATTGCCTTATGGTGGGAATAAGTAAACTGTTTGCTTTCAACCATATTCCCAGTCACCATGCAGTGTTTAAATGAGGTGGTTCACGATTTCAGTTTTGCACGAATGCTGCCATCTATCCACAGTTTTTGGTTTGGGTAGGTTTTAATAGTCACAGTGGGAACAACATCCCCTATACACTTCCTGATGAACTCAGTCACCGTGTCCGAGTACATGTAAATGTTATTCTCAGAGGCAAGCCAGAACATATCCCAGTCCGCGTGATCAAAACATGGATTCTGATTGGTCAGACCAGCATTAAATAGACCTTAGTACGGGTACTTCCTGTTTGACTTTCTGCCTATAGGAAGGGAGGAGCAGGGTGGAATTGTGATCTGATTTGCCAAAGGGAGGGCCTTGTAGCCATCCCTGAAGGGGGAGTAACAATGGTCAAGAGTTTTTGATGCGCGAGTACTACAGGCCATGTGTTGATAGAACTTCGGTAGCCTTTTCCTAAATTTGCTTTGTTAAAATCCCCAGCTACAATAAATGTGGCCTCAGTTTGCACAAAGTCCAGTGTAGGGCCGTCGTGGTTTCGGCTTGAGGGGGAATATACACGGCTGTAACTATAACCGAAGAGAATTCTCTTGGGAGGTAATACAGTCGTCATTTGATTGTGTGGTATTCTAGGCAGGCAGAACAAGAGGACTTGAGTTCCTGTAAGTTATCACAATCACACCATGAGTAGTTAATCATGAAACATTCACAACCGCCTTTTTTCTTCCCTTTATTCCTGTCTGTGCGATGTACTGAGAACTCAGCTGGCTGTATGGATGGGGACAGTATATCCGGAGAGACTCATGGTTCTGAAAACAGAGTATATTACAGTCCCTGATGTCTCTCTGTAAGGAGATCCCCGCACTGAGCTCGTCTACTTTATTGTCCAGGGACTGGACATTAGCGAGTAATATACTCAAAACCGGTGGATGGTGTGCACGCCTCCTGAGTCAGACTAGAAGACCACTCCGAATATCTCTTCTCCACCGGTGTCTTGGAGCAGCCTCTGGGATAAGTTCCATTGCCCTGGGGGGTACAGACAAAGGATACAATTTGGGAAAGCAGTATTTCTGGTCGTAATGCTGCTGAGTTACCCCCGCTCTGATATCCGCAAGCTCTTTCCGACTTTATGTAATAACACAAAATACTTTCTGGGCTAATAATGTCAGAAATACCACACACAAAAAACGAAATACTGCAAAGTTGCTTAGGAGCTAGAAGCAGAGCTTCCATGTCTGTCGGCGCCATCTTCTGTATAATATGATGATAATATACAGAATCGGTACAGGATACACATGGTATACACCGTCCAACAAAATGCTCACTTGCATGTTCCCTCTCAATAAAGTGACACCATTAAGAAATAATAAAATATATTAATAAAACATTTAAAGTAAATGGGCTCGGTAGAATAGACTAAACATATAGCATGTATAAATACAGGAAACCACTCAACAATTTATAATACAATATTTACACGTGTGTCAGGGAGAGCAAGTGTTTAAATTGTGCAGTACATAAATACAAAGTCTAGTAGCAGAAGTTGTGTATAGCATGAGGTCTTTAATTATTGGCACCCTTGATGAAGATGCGCAAAAAATACTGTATGAAATAAGTAATGAAAACACTGAGTTATATTGTATGCTTAAAAAAATATGAAATTATATAATTATATACTAATACAATTGCTCAGAGAAAGATTTTGTTTAATTTATTATTTTCTTTACTCGAAAAGACAGGGGTCCAAATTATTGGCAAACCTGTTTTCAATACTCTAGCACCCTCCCCTTCGAGGATAATGACACTGAGTCTTTTTCTAAAATGTTTTATGAGATTGGAGAACACGTTGGAAGGGATCTTAGAACATTCCTCCATATAGAATCTTTCCAGATCCTTGATATCCTTCATCTGTTTTTATGCCCTTTTCAATTCAAAGCACATGTGATCAATGGGGTTCAAGTCTGGAGACTGAGATGGCCATTGCAAAACGTTCATTTTGTGGTCAATTAAGCATTTCTTTGTGGATTTTGATTAGTGCTTGAGGTTATTGTCTTGCTGGAAGATTCACTTGTGGCCAAGAGGCAACCAGGTTTTTGCTAAAATGGCCTGTTAATGTTCATGATGCCATTTAGTTTATGTGTGTGTGTGTGTGTGTGTGTGTGTGTGTGTGTGTGTGTGTGTGTGTGTGTGTGTGTGTGTGTGTGTGTGTGTGTGTGTGTGTGGGTGTGGGTGTGTGGGTGTGGGTGTGGGGGGGGGGGGTCTATGTGTGGGTGTGTGTGGATGTGTGTGTTTGTGTATGTATGTGTAGGTGTGTGCGTGCGTGCGTGAGTGATTGCAGTTGGTCAGTCCAAATCAAGTGTTCAGCACTCTGATGGCTTGTCGAGAGTAACAGTCTCTGAGCCTGTTGGTCTGAGACCCAATGCTCAGATAGTGTCTGGCCATGTGGGGTACTTGATGATGCTGCGGGACTTCCTCAGGCACCGCTTTGAGTAGACGTCCTGACTGGGAAGGGAGCACGGCCCCAGTGATGTACTGGGCCACCTTCGATACCTGCTGGAGAGCCTTGCGGTCGTTGACAGAGCACTTCCCGTACCAGGCCATGATGCAGCCAGTCAGGACGCTAACGATGGTACAGTGGTAGAATTTGGAGACTACCCGGGAGGGACATGACACATTTCTTCAGCCACCTTAGGAAGTGAAGGCGCTGTTGCGCCCTCTTGGCAAGAGTGGTGGTGTTGTTGGTCCATGTCAAGTTCTCGGTGATGTGGATGCCAAGGAACTTAAAACTGCTGACTCTCTCCACTGCAGTCCCATCGATGGGGCATGTCTTCTGTTTCCTGAAGTCAATACAACATGCCTACCACTTTGAAGATGCTAAATATTTTTTATCGTGAAACAAACAAGAAATAAGACAAAACAAGTCAATACTTTGTAGAGCTACCTTTTGCGGCAATTACAGCTGCAAGTCTCTTGGGGTATGTCTCTATAAGCTTGGCACATCTAGCCACTGGGATTTTTTCCCATTTTTCAAGGCAAAACTGCTCCAGCTCCTTCAAGTTGGATGGGTTCCGCTGGTGTACAGCAATCTTTAAGTCATACCACAATTTCTCAATTGGATTGAGGTCTGTGCTTTGACTAGGCCATTCCAAAACATTTAAATGTTTCTCCACAACTCGAGTGTTGCTTTAGCAGTATGCGTAGGGTCATTGTCCTGCTGGAAGGTGAACCTCCGTCCCAGTCTCAAATCTCTGGAAGACTGAAACAGGTTTCCCTCAAGAATTTCCTTGTATTTAGCGCCATCCATCATTCCTTCAATTCTGACCAGTTTCCCAGTCCCTGCCGATTAAAACATCCCCACAGCATGATGCTGCCACCACCATGCTTCAATGTGGGGATGGGGTTCTCAGGGTGATGAGAGGTGTTGGGTTTGCGCCAGACATAGCGTTTTCCTTGATGGCCAAAAAGCTCAATATTAGTCTCATCTGACCAGAGCACCTTCTTCCATATGTTTGGGGAGTCTCACACATGCCTTTTGTCGAACACCAAACGGATGTACTTATTTTTTTCTTTAAGCAATGGCTTTTTTCTGGCCACTCTTCCATAAAGCCCAGCTCTGTGGAGTGTACGGCTTAAAATGGTTCATTGGACAGATACTCCAATCTCCGTTGTGGAGCTTTGCAGCTCCTTCAGAGTTATCTTTGGTATCTTTGTTGTCTCTCTGATTAATGCCCTCCTTGCCTGGTCCGTGAGTTTTGGTGGGGCGGCCCTCTCTTGGCAGGTTTGTTGTGGTGCCATATTCTTCAATTTTTTTAATAATGGATTTATTGGTGCTCCGTGGGATGTTCAAAGTTTCGGATATTTCTTTATAACCCAACCCCGAACTGTACTTCTCAACAACTTTGTCCCTGATCTGTTTGGAGAGCTCCTTGGTCTTCATGGTGCCACTTGCTTGGTGGTGCCCATTGCTTAGTGGTGTTCAGAACAGGTGTATATATACTGAGATCATGAGACAGATCATGTGACACTTAGATTGCACACAGGTGGACATTATTTCACTAATTATGTGACTTTTGAAGGTAATTGGTTGCACCAGATCTACTTTAGGGGCTTCATAGCAAAGGGGGTGAATACATATGCACTCACCACTTTTCCCTTTTTTTTCATTTCACTTCACCAATTCGGACTATTTTGTGTATGTCCATTATTTGAAATAAAAATAAAAATATGAAAAAAAAAAAAAAATCCATTTAAATGACAGGTTGTGATACACATTTTTTTTTTTAAATGCCAAGGGGGATGAATACTTTTGCAAGGCACTGTAGCCTTGTTATTTTTATTTTACTGTGTTACTTTTTATTTTATATTTTACTTTAATTTATTGAGTAAATATTTTCTTAACCCCATTTCTTGAACTGCATTGTTGGCGGAACCCCTGGCCAACATCCAGTGAAGTTGCAGCGCGCAAAAACAGAAATACTCATAATAAGAATTCTGAAAAGATACAAGTGTTATACATCAGTTTAAAGATTACCTTCTTGTTAACCTGTTATGGCTAGGGGGCAGTATTTTCACGGCTGGATAAAAAACGTACCTGATTTAATCTGGTTACTAATCCTACCCAGTAACTAGAATATGCATATACTGGTTCAGGAGTATCCTTCCAAGCACCAAAATAGGATCCTTTCACTATGGAAAAGGTGGGTTTTCTAGTGACGTCTCACCTTAACCCAATTCAGCATATTCTGCTAGCGTTTATGCTGACCGGAGCGACACGGTACTTAAATACAGATACGCATACGGTCTGCTCACACTGTCTTAGTGCGGTAGGCAAATTATTCAGCTCGGTTACCGGACAGTTAACCTGTTAGGGCTAGGGGGCAGTATTTACACCGCCGGATAAAAAAACGTACCCGATTTAATCTGGTTACCACTCCTACCCAGTAACTAGAATATGCATATACTTATTACATATGGATAGAAAACACCCTAAAGTTTCTAAAACTGTTTGAATGGTGTCTGTGAGTATAACAGAACTCAAATGGCAGGTCAAAACCTGAGAGATTCCTTTACAGGAATTGGCCTGTCTGACCATTTCTTGAACTTCTTTGCCATCTCTATCTTTTACAAAGGATCTCTGCTCTAACGTGACACTTCCTACGTCTTCCATGGGCGCTCAGAGCCCGGGAAAAAACAGAATGTAGTCATCCCAGCCCCAGGCAGAAACACATTATCGCCTTTCTCAAGTGGCCGATCAAGGGACTGTGGGCTTAG
This sequence comes from Salmo salar, assembly GCF_965601325.2. Taxonomy (NCBI): domain Eukaryota; kingdom Metazoa; phylum Chordata; class Actinopteri; order Salmoniformes; family Salmonidae; genus Salmo; species Salmo salar. The sequence continues at coordinate 11,842,421 of NC_138294.1, forward strand.
GCGCGTGCCCTGGCTGCCCCCGTCTTTGTGATTTTTCCTCTGTTTGCCGAAAAGGAGATTCCCGGTCGGAATATTATCGCTTTTCTACGAGATAAATTGCATAAAAATTGATTTTAAACAGCGGTTGACATGCTTCGAAGTACGGTAATGGAATATTTAGAATTTTTTTGTCACGAATTGCGCCATGCGCGACCCTGATTACCCATTTCGGATAGTTTCTGGAACGCACGAACAAAACGACGCTATTCGGATATAACGATGGATTATTTTGGACCAAACCAACATTTGTTATTGAAGTAGCAGTCCTGGGAGTGCATTCTGACGAAGACAACAAAAGGTAATCAAACTTTTATAATAGTAAATCTGATTTTGGTGAAGGCTAAACTTGCCGGGTGTCTAAATAGCTAGCCCTGTGATGGCGGGCAATGTACTTAGAATATTGCAAAATGTGCTTCATCCGAAAAGCTATTTTAAAATCGGACATATCGAGTGCATAGAGGAGTTCTGTATCTATAATTCTTAAAATAATTGTAATGCTTTTTGTGAACGTTTATCGTTAGTAATTTAGTAAATTGTTAGTAAATTCCCCGGAAGTTTGCGGGGGGTATGCTAGTTCTGAACGTCACATGCTAATGTAAAAAGCTGTTTTTTGATATAAATATGAACTTGATTGAACAAAACTTGCATGCATTGTATAACATAATGTCCTAGGGTTGTCATCTGATGAAGATCATCAAAGGTTAGTGCTGCATTTAGCTGTCTTCTGGGTTTTTGTGACATTATATGCTAGCTTGAAAAATGGGTAGTCTGATTATTTCTGGCTGGGTAGTCTGCTGACATAATCTAATATTTTGCTTTCGTTGTAAAGCCTTTTTGAAATCGGACAGTGTGGTTAGATTAATGAGAGTCTTGTCTTTAAAATGCTGTAAAATAGTCATATGTTTGAAAAATTGAAGTTTTCGGATTTTAGAGGAGTTTGTATTTCGCGCCACGCCCATCATTGGATATTGGAGCAGGTGTTCTGCTATCGGAACATCTAGATGTAAGAGGTTAATCCAGCCGTTGTGTCAGATTTCAAAAATGCTTTACAGCGAAAGCATACCATGCGATTATCTGAGGACAGCGCACAGCTAATAAAACATTACATACAGTTACCAGCCAAGTAGATGAATCACAAAAGTCAGAAATAACGATAAAATTAATCACTTACCTTTGATGATCTTCATATGGTTGCACTCACATGACTTCCAGTTACACAATAAATGTTCGATAAAGTTCCTCTTTATATCCAAAAACCTCTGTTTGGCTGGCGCGTTTTGTTTAGTAATCAACTAGCTCCAGGCTGCGCACAACATGCAGACGAAAAGTCAAAACAGTATAGGTAGAGTTTGTAGAAACATGTCAAACGATGTTTAGAATCAATCCCCTGTTTTTAGCATAAATAAGCAATAATTTTTCAACCAGACAATTGCGTTGTCAATAGAAAGCGGAAAATGCACAAACGGCACGCTCTCGGACACGCGCCCCAAACAGTATGGGACTTCAGACAGACCAGTCATAGAAAGTGGTCTTACTCACTCATTTTTCACAATACAAGCCTGAAACTATTTCTTAAGACTGTTGAAATCTAGTGGAAGCCATAGGGAGCGCAATCTGACCCCACAGCCATCGGATACTGTGTAGACATTCAATAGAAAACTACAAACTTCAAAAATCCCACTTCCTGGATGGATCTTTCTCAGGTTTTTGCCTGCCATATGAGTTCTGTAATACTCACAGACATTAGTTTAACCTCTATGGGCTAGGTGGGACGCAAGCGTCCCACCTGTGGTGCACTCCATCAACAGCAGGTGCATTTCAAGAGCGGCAAATTTGAATCCAAATAAATGTCAAAATTCAAATTTTTCAAACATACAACTATTTTACACCCTTTGAAAGATAAACATCTCCTTAATCTAACCACGTTTTACGATTTCAAAAAGGTTTTACGGCGAAAGCATAAATTTAGAGTATGTTAGGACAGTACATTTACAAGAGTTGTGTGTAATGTTGTGCCAATTCAAAGACAGGCGTCACCAAAACCATAAAATCAGCTAAAATTATGCACTAACCTTTTACAATCTCCAACAGATGACACTCCTAGGACATTGTGTTAGACAATGCATGCATTTTTAGTTCTATCAAGTTCATATTTATATCCAAAAACAGCGTTTTACTGTGGTGTTGATGTTCAGGAAATCGTTTCCCTCCAATAACCGGCATTCAAGTCAGCACCACAAATTAAATAATTAAAATTAGAAAACATTGGTAAAATATTATATTGTCATTTAAAGAATTATAGATTTACATCTCTTGAACGCAATCAACTTGCCAGATTTAAAAATAACCTTACTGGGAAATCACACTTTGCAATAATCTGAGCACTGCGCCCAGAAAAATACGCGTTGCGATACAGACTAGCCGCCATGTTGGGGAGATCTAAAATCGAAAATACTATGTAAATAATCCATTACCTTTGATTCTCTTCATCAGATGTCACTTCCAGGTATCACAGGTCCATAACGAATGTAGTTTTGTTCAAAAAAGCTCATCATTTATGTCCAAAAATCTCCGTCTCGTTAGCACATGATGTAAGCCAGCCGGACTTCTCGTCATGAACGAGGGGAAAAAACATATTTCCGTTCGTTCAAACATGTCAAACGTTGTATAGCATAAATCATTAGGGCCTTTTTTAACAAGAACATGAATAATATTCAAGGTGGACAAATGCATACTCTTTTATAACGTATTGGAACGAGGGTACCCAACATGAACTCGCGCGCCAGGTGTCTAATGGGACATCATCGTTCCATGGCTCTTGTTCGGTCAGATCTCCCTCCAGAAGACTCAAAACACTTTGTAAAGGCTGGTGACATCTAGTGGAAGCAATAGGAAGTGCCAAAATATTCCTAAGTCCCTGTGTTTTTCAATGGGATAGGTTTAAAGTCAATACAACACATCAGGTATCCACTTCCTGTCAGAAAATGTCTCAGGGTTTTGCCTGCCAAATGAGTTCTGTTATACTCACAGACACCATTCAAACAGTTTTAGAAACTTTAGAGTGTTTTCTATCCATATATAATAAGTATATGCATATTCTAGTTACTGGGTAGGATTAGTAACCAGATTAAATCGGGTACATTTTTTTTATCCAGACGTGCAAATGCTGCCCCCTAGACCCAACAGGTTCTAGCTTCTGCCAGTTTGAGGCAGTCAAGACAGGTACTACCTAATCATATTGGATGATAAATAACCTAGCTATGGCAGCTATTAGTCTACTATAGCACGAGTTGGCTTGTTTTGTTGCTGACTCTTGTCTTTTCCTCCCTGCTCCCTGTGAGCGACACAGGGAGCAGGGATTATTACATTTTAGGAATGTGCATAATGCCTACATCATAATGCCTACATCATAATGCCTACAGCATAATGCCTACATCATAATACCTATATTTACAAATGAAATGTATGCATTAGTTACTATCGTACTACAGAAGGTTATCTTGTGGTTATTAGTCCCACCCTTCAGCTCCATTCAACCCCTCCCATCATACAGAAGGCTTTTTATAAAATAATTAGCATTAAGTCAAAACTCATATAAAACTCAATTTGCAAAGACAAAACACCCATTTATTCGGTGGTAGAAAAGGTTCCCAATTGTCATACTTGAGTAAAAGTAGAGACAAAGTCACCCAGTACAATATTACTTGAGTAAAAGTCTAAAAGTATTGGGTTTTAAATGTACTTAAGTATCAAAAGCAAATGTAATTGCTAAACTATACTTAAGTATCAATTGTAAAAGTATAAATAATTTCAAATTCCTTATATTAAGCAAACCAGACGGCACCATTCTTGTGTTTTTTTACACTACTGCATTTGTTGTATCAAAACATGCATCAAGAACGTGGTTCAGGCTTGTGTCTTAAAATAGTAACTTTATTGACGTCCTTACCTGCCTGTTGAGTTGGTTAGCTAGAATCGTATGTCTACAAGTGGAGATTTAGCTGATGTTTTACAGTGATATGGGGGCATAGTTGTACTTCATGAAGTGACAGGTCACCCTTATCTTGAAGGTTTTCCCTTTCTAGTCAGTCAGGTGATTTCTTGTAAATCATGGAAGTCATTCCAGTCTGTCAAGGTGCAGGTGCAGAAGCTGTTGCCCCTCCCTCGCATGCTGCCTGCCTCACCTGGGACAACTTTAGATATTGCTGTTTTTCTACAGTCAAAACACTACAACCAAGGCAACCCTGACTGCAGTTGTTTAACATAACAGACAACATATTTTCTGTAGTCTCCAAATTATTCAACATTTTGTTTAAAATAATAAAGTTTATTTTCAATTTCTACTTCAAATAGAGCACACTTTGTTAATAACATGTATTACATCATATTAAATAATGTCATTCAAATAAGTTGACTCACCCACATACAGTGGGTATGAATTATTGGATCCTTTCATAAAGATGAGCAACAATATGTATTTGAATGTAAATATATGAATAAAATACTGAGCGATATTGTCTGCTCTTTTTTTTTTTTTTTTTTTTACAAAATAATAATATAAGAAAGGGGTCAAAATGAATGGATGCTCTGTTTTCAATACTCCAGCACCCTGCCCTTGTGTGGACACGTTCTCTTAAATGTGTTATGAGATTGGAGGGGATCTCCTAAATCATTGGGAGGGATCTTAGACCATTCCTCATTACAGAATCTTTCCTTATCCTTGATATCCTTCATCTGCGCTCATGAACTGTCCTCTTCAATTCAAACCACAGGTTTTTAATGGGGTTCAAGTCCGGAGACTGAGACGGCCATTGCAAAATGTTGTGGCCCTACAAACTAATACAAACCCATTGAAAGCTGAGTGTCATCAGGAACACACATGTCAGTTGTTTTTCTCTATGACACTCACAAGCATCACAACACTCGTCTGAATGTAACCTTGCATCAGTCCTCTTAAGGATCTGACCTTTTTTTCAATTTTCACCTGAAATGAAATACCCAAATGTAACTGCCTGTAGCTCAGGACCTGAAGCAAGGATATGCATATTCTTTATACCATTTGAAAGGAACCACTTTGAAGTTTGTGGAAATGTGAAATTAATGTAGGAGGATATGACACATTAAATCAGGTAAAAGATAATACAAAGAAAAAAACAAGCGTTTTTTTTTTACATCATCTTTGAAATGCAAGAGAAAGGCCATAATATTACTTAGGAGTCTATGAGCTATTTAGATTTTGGCTACTAGATGGCAGCAGTGTATGTGCAAAGTTTTAGACTGATTCAATGAACCATTGCATTTCTGTTCAAAATGTGGTATCAAGACTGCCCAAATGTGCCTAATTGGTTTATTAATACATTAATACTCTCCTCAATCAATAGCATGGTATTATTTCACTGCAATAGCTACTGTCAATTGGACAGTGTACTTAGATTAACAATAATTTAAGCTTTCTGCCCATATCAGATATGTCTATGTCCTGGGAAATGTTATTGTTACTTACAACCTCATGCTAATCACATTAGCCTATGTCAGCTCAACCATCCCGCCGGGGACCCACCGATCCTGTAGAGGTTTAAAAAAATAAGTACTTTAGTGGCAAAAAAAAAGTTGTGTTCACATTTGTTTATATTAATGTTAGATAGGATTTCTCCTTTGCCAAGATAATCCATCCACCTGACAGGTGTGGCATATCAAGAAGCTGATTAAACAGTGTGATAATTACACAGGTGGAGGTGCTGGGGACAATGAAAGGGTACTCTAAAATGTGCAGTTTTGTCACACAACACAATGCCACAGATGTCTCAAGTTTTGTGGGAGTGCGTAATTGGCATGCTGACTAGAGGAATGTTCGCCAGAGCTGTTGCCAGAGAATTGAAATGTAATTTCTCTACCATAAGCCGCTTCCAATGTAATTTTAGAGAATTTGACAGTACGTCAAACTGGCCTCACAACCACATACCACGTGTAACCATGCCAGCACATGGCACATCAACACTTGAGACGTGTGGAAATTCCGCTGTCCCTTTGTTTATTCTAAAAGCCAAAGTCATTAAAAGTTCCATGGTGCCAAATCCAAATATAGTTGCATTACACCTCTAACATGACAAAATACAGTATGCTTAAAAACTCCTACATTTACAATGGTAAACCATGGGTGATAATGAATGGCAGGGGAAAATGCCATGCAGTAGGTATCATGTAAGACACGGGAGGACTTGGGCAGCCACCTGAGAACAATAGCTGTGCAAATAATCCTAATACCTTTTCATGGACTACATTCACATTTTGGAAATAAGTAGTGGTCAATCAACGTGAGTAGTTGATGTGTAGCCATCATTAGAAAATAAAGGGCACAACGCTCGCTCACTATTAAAAATGTGTGGTTTTATTAGACAAGTTTAAAAGATTGACGTTTCGACCTTCAATGGCCTACATTCAAACCTTGTCGTCTTTTAGAGCGTGAACTGGTATTGTCAGATTTAATTAAAGCACAGTTTGAATCTTGTTGACATTCATCCAATGACTCCTTGACTTACATCACACACCCTCACTGCAGAAAGATTTCTAATGAAATCATGTGACTTACAGTTAGAGAAAAGAATTCCTGTAAACGTGCCCTGCTGCAAGCAGTAAACAAGTTATGGCCAAACCAGAAATCTGATTTCTGTTTGATAGCAACTCTAGGTGATGAATGTGTGAACTATCTTGTCATCTTTTTGGCTAACCACATTGGAACCTTCTAATATTTAAGGACATGAACTGGCAGAACAGGTTTAAGCAAAGTATAGTGCCATTGTTTTCAGGAAGGTGTATCCATGGTGATAGGAGGGACAGGAGGCAGACTAAGGGCATGGCCGCCACCTGAAGACAATAAGGCTTTGGTCAAAAGAAGTGCACTACATAGGTAATATGGTGCCATTTGGGACGTATCCCATGTCTCTTCCACCTCAGAGAGTTCAAGGGTAAGTAGCAAAATTTTGATAAAGCGAGGCAGGCTAGCGAAGTACTAGTTTATTGTGTATTGTCTCCCTGTGACTCAGTTGGTAGAGCATGGTGCTTGCAACGCCAGCATGGTGTGTGCAACGCCAGGGTTGTGGGTTCGATTCCCACGGGGGGCCAGTACAAAAAAAGAAAATAAAAAAAAATGCTTGAAATTAAATTAAATGTACGCATTCACTACTGTAAGTCGCTCTGGATAAGAGCGTCTGCTAAATGACTAAAATGTAAAAATGTAAATGTGTTGTCTAGGTACTGCTGGTTATCATTTGATAACGCTAGCAAGGCAGGCTAGCTAGCTAATGTTAGCCTATATGACAGATTTGCAAAGTTAGTTCGTAGCTCATACAAGTATTTTCTGTATTGTCAAAACTAAATAATGGATGCAGCTATGGTGGTAGCTAACTCATATCTGAGTTTGACTAACACAGTGAACTAGGAGAATCAAACCGTAACGGTGTCACCGGCATGAATCTAATCCAATCTGGAGCTAGAGTCAGTCTACATCAGTATAAAGCAAAGCATTAAGGTTTCCACTAGTTACCACAGCCACAAAGTCAAAATGAGCTATATCGTAAAAAATCACTGAAAAAAAATGTGTTATGTGAGAAGTTGTATTAAAAAAATACCCGGTTTGATAAACTAGTAGGTAAATTACCCAGCCAAGCAGATACAAGTAGTAGAGCTAATTTTGGTTGTGAAGTGAATCAACGCTGGGTTAATTACCCAGCCATGCAGACATTGCTCATCCATATATTTATATGTTCTTAATTCCATTCCTTTACTTAGATTTGTGTGTATTTGGTATGTTGTGAAATTGTTAGATATTACTTGTTAGATATTACTGCACTGTCGGTGCTAGCAACACAAGCATTTCCCTACACCAGCAATAACATCTTCTAAACACGTATATATGACCAATAAAATGTGATTTGATTTGTAGTAGTAGAGTCATTTTGGATGTGAAGTGAATCCACGCCAGCCTACTTTTCCTTTGTCGTCTACTTCCCACAGCCGACTGGCCTGTACTCTGCAGGTCTCCCTCCACGAAGGGGTCTCCTCCTTCCCTGGGGAATGGAGTTCGTAGAATGCTCCTGGATGACTTGATCGATGTTACTGCACTCGATCCTACCAAACAACCATGGAGATGTCACTCGCCGTGGAAGTCGAAAACAGCTACCACTGGCAACAGGGGCCTCCTTGGCGAAGGTTTGCTTGGACCGGACACAGACTAGAAACAGCTTTGCCACCTTTGGTCCAGAAATTTCCGGCACCTTCTTCCCAGGGATCCTTAATAAATACAAATAGTCAAAAAGCTTTGACCTTTTTTTATACCAAAATGCAATTGACCACTTGGCTATCTATTGTATCACCCTGTCACAGGCCGTCCCAGTCAACACCACCTCATAAGATGAGGAAGTACATTGTTTATGAATATTACCTGCTGCAGTTGTCCGAGAGATGTCTAGTTTGCAGCCGAACATGCAACATCGAGAAGACCAGCAAGGGGACACACAGACATGCCCTTGCTGTGAGCATTCCTATCAATCGAACAGCGAGGACATAAATATCAGGTCAAAGGTCAAAACAGTTTAGACTATTGTCCCAATTCACCTTCATATCCTAGCCTAGTGGAACCAGCCTGAGTTTACCATTTCACTTCACATAACATACAATTCTGAAGTGAAATAGAAAGGTGAATGCAGCCTTTAGGTTGATCCTGCAATGCTAATCATAACCACCATTGATAATGTAATCCGTGCTCTGTGTTTTTGTGTGACTGACCAGTGTCTTTGATGAGCCTCCAGGAGCTGATCTACGCTGCCATGCCATCAATGGGACGCTGTCCAAGAACTCACCTCCAGCCTGCTCATCAACAGTCATCAATGGGGAGACCAGAATTAGGTAGGCTTAGTCTGACCTGTTCAAACTTCAACAGAGTATATGTTTGTGTGTCAGATATCACCTATCCTAACTGCCATTGGTAACAGAACAGTGTGTGCTTTCCCAGATGCATTTATGGACGCAGCACTTGGAGACTTGCAAGAGGATGTGATAGAGTCCTGACCGACAGACAGTCTTGAATCTGACCTCTCTGAATGGAGAGAGACCTGGCACTCAACACATCTACCATGTGGGACTGAAGGTTATTACTGATAATACAGTACAGCAGAAATGTCCAGTATTTGCTACACCCTTTTCATTCCATGTGTCACTGATGAACTCTGCCTCAACTCCAGTGGTTTAAAGTACTTAAGTAACAATACTTTAAAGTACTAGTTAAGTAGTTTTTTGGGGGTATCTGTACTTTACTATTTATATTTTTTTACAACTTTTACCTCACTACATTCCTAAAGAAAATAATGTACTTTTTACTCCATACATTTTCCTTGACACCCAAAAGTACTCGTTACATTTAGTATTGTCCAATTGGCACACGTATCAAGAGAACACGTGGTCATCCCTACTGCCTCTGATCTGGCTGACTCACTAAACACAAATGCATCATTTGTAAGTGATGTCTGGGTGTTGGAGTGTGCCCCTGGCTGTCAGTAAAATGTAAAAACAAGTGTATTTTTATGTATTTTTTATATGTGGCCAGTGATAACATTGTTGCACTGATGTATCAAATGGTTGCACAGGACAGACTGTGATGAGCACAGTGAAAAAGAAGCTCAAAAAGAACAACCCTTACAAAAATGGAAATCACTTACAAACTACTTGAGCAACGAGGCAGGCAATGTCATGATGTAAAGATGCACAGGCAACACGGCGTTTGTTGTTGAATTTATACATTTAATTTAAATACGAGTTTCTGTATTATATTTTTCATTCAGCTACATGTAGCCTATATTGAAGTATTGTTTACAGTTGTCACTATGACAACGAACATACCCTAAAGCACTGAACCGTCTGTCTTGCCACCTCATTAACAGGTCTACAGCGGTGCAATAGGATGCGTTGATCAGTTGATTGACAGGTGTAGGCTACTGTAGAACAATAAACTTTCCTCTAGTATGGATGCTCGCCAACGTTTTATAGTTATGTAAAATGTATCATTATAGTTGTCGTCCTTGGTGTGGACAGCCCTTAACGTTTAAATTGGTAAATGCCTCCCTCTAGTGGTCAACATGAATATGGTATGAATAGAGCAGTGGTTCTAAACCACGGGTTGATTTGACAGAAATCACGAGTTAAACACTGATAGCCGGCTAAAAAGAAGGGATGTAATATTCCCTGCTATTTTGTTTTAATTATCATTTTGGAGGGGGAGTGTTACATGTGTTTTTAAACGCTCGGGGAGGGCCAGGTAAAAATATATTTCTTCAGGGGGAGGGACATCCATTTCATTTCAGAGGTTCAAATACCTCCATGCAGGGGCGAAAATCTGATATCCACTTTGGAGGGGACAATTACATGAAATTTTCTCAAGAGCAATTCCTGAGGGGGACACCAAAAGTAGTGCTGTAACACATAGCCTACATTGTAATATGGTAAATGTATATTGAGGAACCAAAGAAATAAGGTGTTTGCCGTACTCCTAACTACCGGTACCCAAAACTACACAACTAATCACAACAGCAATACCATTGCCTTTAACAAATCTTAGTTCAGTCACCAGTTTAAGTTGAGAGTGGGGGTATCCATGGCATTTTCCAATTATGTTCCTATTTTACAAGTCAAAAAAATTTAGAACCTTTCATAATGTTGCCAAACAAATACTCAACAAACTTACCTGAGACTCCCTGTCTCTGCCAGTCTGTCGCTGCATATCTGTCCCCAACTCTGCTGTCTGTGTGCCATCTGTTGCCTGCTCTGCCTAATGACATCATTGTGAAACATTTCCATTAGAATTTCATTTCTTTCTTATGAACATTTTATCAACTAGTCTTTGAGATATTAGGCTACTAGGGTTCTTACTATGCGTTTTGATGTATTGAAAAATACTCTGATGTCCGTCTTTTATTTTTCTGCCATTTTTCTACCTGGCTGGCTGGCTGGCTACACACACAGTGTGTAGGTTATTTACAGTAGGAGATGGGCTTCTATCATCTTCAATCATTCTATTTGGGCTTCGATCTAAAAGGTAGCTAGCAAATGTGAAACGGATTAAAATGACAAGAGTTGACAGCTGTATGAGTTCACCATTTACACAACATATGCTGTAACCTTTTGTAATTTTAATAGTTTGTTTCATATTGGCTGGCTTCCAACAATAGCTGAATTTGCAAAGCTAGCGAGCACCAATTCAGTTTCAGTGGTGTTTGCTATAATCTTTGCTACCCGGGTTAAATAAAGGTGAAATAAAATAAATAAATAAAAGTTCCCTTGCGACAATTTAGCTTTTGCAACGAGACCATTAAATATATATAAGACAATGGTAGAAGAGAGTGTAGTTCTGTTCAGTTTGGACTTCAGTTTATCGCTAACCTTATCACAGGGACTTTGAAGCACTAACTTATATCATCTGCATGCTGATTCCATCTTTGACGACGCCACATAAATGGAATAGGTACTAGCTAGCTTAATAGTTAATATTTGCGCGCTAGCTCTGCATATTCAGCTAGTGTGTGTGTGCGCGATTGACTGGATGAACCTCACGGCAGTTACGTGCAAACTAAGGAACTGGCAGTGGATCAAACCATTGTGAGGCAAAGGGCGGGGGGGTCGCAATCTTTTGAAACTTAAAAACGCGCTATTAAGTGTCTAATCAGCACAATTGCTTTCATTGCGGATTATTAATATGATTTAAATTACATAGTTATGTTTCAGTGATATATTGGGGGGGACAAATCATATTTTTCCCAGGATGGGGGGGTCGTGTCCCCCCCGTCCCCCCCGGGATTTCCGCCCTGCCTCCATGTATCCCTCAATATAAGTAATGTTCGCACCCTTAGAACATCCTCAACACCACTATGACCTTTAGCTGCATAAGTGTCATAACAGTGTCATAAAAGCAACAACTCTGTCATAATAATGTCCACCACCTTCATAACGTTGTCATGGTGATGACATAAGACATATTATTAAGAGCAAATACGACCATGCAAAGGTTCTCCAGGACCACTACCAGAACTGGTTGAAATAGTATTAGTTTTCATTGATATGTGTGCTTGATTTATCCCTGCATAATAGAACCAATGGAATAGTCCTGAAAGAGCACACAAAGGTCATAGTTCTACTGGTAGTTTCCTGGAATCAGTTCAGACCTCTCCTCTGGTTTGCCTCAAATAAGTTGAGTTGCACATTGTTGTTTTAGCCCAGGACTAACACATCTGATTCAAAGATTCACTTAATCTAACCATCAAGCACTGGAATTTGAATATAATAGAACATTATAGAGTAGAATTGGACAGAACTGAATAGAATATCTTAATTGTCCTTTTAAAATACTTCATAAAATGATATCAGCATTCAGCTACAGTCATCAGTGTTACATGACTCATGACCCTCCCTTCACTTGGGACCCTCACTTCACTCGGGACCTTCCCTTCACTTGTGACCTTCACTCGTGACCTTCTCTTCACTCAATACCCTCCCTCAAAGAGCTAGCCTGTGTCCCAGATCTGTTAGTGCTGTCTTGCTAACTCCTTTGCCATTGTCACGTCAAACAATAACATAGGAGTTGTCAATACAACACAAGCAGATCTGTGACTCAGGCTAGCTGTTTCCCTCTAACAGGTATCTTTTCTCATTTTGTTCTCTTCAGAACCCACGCTCAATTTGAGGCCCTCTTGAAGATGTAAAACAGTCATCATCAGGGTGGTGCAAACCAGTCGTTTTTTTTAAAAAAAGCTGAATTTCTTTAGAAAAAAACTGTTTTTGTTTTGTCATTATGGGGTATCGTGTGTGGATTGATGAGGGGGAAAAATAAATTTAATCAATTTTAAAATAAGGCTGTAATGTAAAAAAATGTGGAAAAGTCAAGGGGTCTGAATACTTTCCAAATGCACTGTATTAGCTGAGTAGAAATCGAATGTATAAGTAACAAATATCTCTCCACCAGTCCAAAGTAAAGACCAAGGGTCAAATTCAACACAAAGCGGCAATTTTCTTCTTCTCACTGCACTCTAAAGATGAGAACACAATCTGTCAACAATTATAAACATTTCAACAGTACCCTTATATACAAATCAGTTGCAGATACATTCACTCTTTTGTCATTGCCAGTGGATGAAAATTCTCACCATCCATCTGGCAACATTCACCCATGTTGCAGAAGTTGTTGAGCTCGGATCTACAGCATATTCAGAGATGAAAAGTACATAAATCAGTAAAGTATATTAAAACTCTTGGTTCAACAACAGCTCTAGTGATGCTAGCCCTGAACGAAAGACCGTAATAGAAAAGAAAGAAGCACTGACCACTGTTAAACCAGTAAATCATGACCATATTTTATGACTGTGGTAAGGAAGTTATAAACCGTCCCATAAGGTGATGTTGAGGTCTTGACTGAAACAGAACCTTAAAGTTACTTCATTTATCAGGTTGGTTCGTCTTTCACCATCTTAAAATAAATAGGACAGTAAATATTGCTTAATGATATTCTTTATTGATTTTAACAAAAGCTGTGGTGCAGACAGTCTTAATAGCAATCATTGTTGGTTAAACATGTTTTAACATGATCATTACAATGTAGAGCTGGGACCATTATATGTGTTTTATAATTCATTGTACATTGGTGGAGGTTGGGGAATGATCAGTTATATACAGTGAATATTAACATAATGTAGAGCATTATATAGCCTGTATCTGATGTTCTGCTGAATGCAAGAATACTGCTTCTCAGATTTCCTTTTGCTCATTTTAGGGAGTGAATGTTATTATTTAGAGAGTGAATGTTATTTATTATAACGGTTACATGGAGAAAATTGGAACTCTCTGAAAGGAAAATGGATGGCCCTCCCTTCAGCAAATAAAGTTGACCTAATCCCCCCTGAATGCTTGAAAACAACAACAATTGACCCTCCCCTATACCCAAAATAATAATGAAAACAAAGTGGGTAGCAGAGAACATTCTTACCATTTACCCTCATCTTGGACAGACCAGAGCCTTAGATATGCCGTTTTAGAAACTGGAATGTTGATAGCGCAAAGGGGTGAAGGCCAGAAGGTTGTGTGTGGAAAGATCTCCTTTATGGTAAAAGTATTGCATCAATCTATCATTGTATTTGCAGGTCCATGAAAAAAATATATCATTTTGTAAACATTTCATGCAATTCTAGCTCATTTTACATATTAGCAGAATATTTTTCAATACCACACAAAGTACCAAAATTACAGGCTAAGAATAGACAGAGATAGGCCTATATGTTCATCTTACCATATTTCTCCAACGCCAAATCAGTGTGTCTTGACAGGCTAAGAACGGACAGAGAGATAGGCCTATATGTTTGTCTGATCTTTCTCTTGTTTGCAACGAAACTTTTCCTATTTGCAATTAATTAAATCTGGCATGTTAATCTTAGCATGGTACTTTTCAAAAGTTAGGCCTGTCTTTCCAGTAGGCCTACCGACACAGGAAAATGTAAGCGTTAACTTACAATCTATGTATATAGCAGCCGATAGCCTAAAGTTGTTTGTCAAACAGGTAGGCCTATATCTTATTTCTTAAATAGTTTCTGAAATAGTCTGCAACACAAAGCCCTCTTGTTGTTAAAGTCTACTTCAAATGAAGATGCTGAAATGAATTTGCCTACTTCCAGCACCATGAGCTGAATAATTGTTGGACTCTCCTCCGGAACAGCCACTTTAGACCTACACAGCACAGCAGTGGTTAGGCAGCACAACATAAGGGTTTGATCAGCAAGAGCAGAGCAGGCCGGGCCTCAGGGTTGGAATATCCATTTTACTGTGTAACACATCCTAGTTTTATTTACAGCATTGCAGCAGCTATCTTAGAAATATAACTTTGCTCTGTGCTTCTCCAAAAATGCACTTCGTAGCCTATAGGCTATGGATCCTTTGATTGAGACTACACTAAGTAGCCTATAGGCTATGGATCATTTGATTGAGACCACACTAAGTAGCCTATAGGCTATGGATCATTTGATTGAGACCACACTAAGTAGCCTATAGGCTATGGATCATTTGATTGAGGCCACACTAAGTAGCCTATAGGCTATGGATCATTTGATTGAGACCACACTAAGTAGCCTATAGGCACACTTGATATTGCATGCCCAGCAGCGAATCAGAGCTGCAGGGCGGCATCGGGCAAACATCGATATACTGTATAGCCTAATAAGCGACTGATTCTAAAACACTGAGAAATACAAATTACAAATTAAATAACCTCCCCTGGACTAGATTTAAAGTACTAAACCCTCCCCTGGTCTAGATTTAAAGTACTAAACCCTCCCCTGGACTAAATTTAAAATGTACTAAACCCTCCCCTGGACTAGATTTAAAGTACTAAACTCTCCCCTGGACTAGATTTAAAATGTACTAAACCCTCCCCTGGACTAGATTTAAAATGTACTAAACCCTCCCCTGGACTAGATTTAAAATGTACTAAACCCTCCCCTGGACTAGATTTAAAGTACTAAACCCTCCCCTGGACTAGATTTAAAATGTACTAAACCCTCCCCTGGACTAGATTTAAAATGTACTAAACCCTCCCCTGGACTAGATTTAAAAGTACTAAACTCTCCTCTGGACTATATTTAAAAAGTACTAAACCCTCCCCTTGACTGAAAGACAAAAAGCATGACCCTCCATTTTCCTCCAGGTACCCATTCTGTACATTTCCATCCATCCCTTAGCAACTTCCAATTCAGGTTGCTCTGAACTCCCCTGCTCACTACTGTGTAGACTACGTCACAGTCACCTAATGTGTCATTCACAGGTGGGTTGGTCTGGACTTTAGTGACTGCAAACGCTGGGATTAAAACCTCAGTCTCATCAACTATGGCAGAGTGGGGTGACATCTGCACCATAGCATGTATTTACCTTACTGCAGAACACCTTTCCAAAGTGGACTAAATTGGGACTAAAATAACGTGGGGTAAAGGTGAACTTTTTGTTGACAACATTCTCATCGAAATGCACTTTGGTTCTGCAGAAGATGTTCTTTATGATGTTTTGATTTTGTGCCAGAGTATAGCATCGGTTAGATAGAAGTGCACAGAGTGCCACTGGAATGTTGTTCCATAATTAGCAGTACTTTCTCTAACTCTACTGTCAAAGTCCTGGTAGATAGCAGTGTGGTCGTCTGCTGCAGTAGCCCATCTGTGACAAGGACGACGAGTTGTGGGTTCCGAGATGCCGTTCTGCATTCTGTTGCCAGTGGTGTAGAGACCTGGCACTCAACACATCTACCATGTGGGACTGAAGGTTATTACTGATAATACAGTACAGCAGAAATGTCCAGTATTTGCTACACCCTTTTCATTCCATGTGTCACTGATGAACTCTGCCTCAACTCCAGTGGTTTAAAGTACTTAAGTAAAAATACTTGAAAGTACTACTTAAGTTGTTTTTTGGGGGTGTCTGTACTTTGCTATTTTTATTATTGCCAACTTTTACTTCACTACATTTCTAAAGAAAATAATGTACTTTTTACTCCACACATTTCCTAGCTAAACAACTCAACAGGCAGGTAAGGATGTCAATAAAGTTACTATTTCAAGACACAAGCCTGAACCACATTCTTGTAGCATGTTTTGATACAACTTATGCAGTAGTGTAAAGTACTTAAGTAAAAATACTTTTAAATACTAATTATAGTAGTTTTTTGGTGTATCTGTGCTTTACTATTTATGCTTTGGACAACTTTTACTTTTACTCCACTACATTGCTGAAGGTAATGTACTTTTTAATGTACTTTTAAATAATGTACTTTTTACCTTTTGAATGCTTAGCAGGACTGGAAAATTGCCTAACTCACACACTTATCAAGAGAGCATTCCTGGTCATCCCTACTCCCTCTGAATCTGGCAGACTCACTAAACACATGCTTCGTTTGTAATGATGTCTGAGTTTGCTTTATTTAAGGAATATGAAAATATTCATACTTTTAGTTTTGATACTTAAGTATATTTTAGCAATTACATTGACTTTTGATACTTAAGTATATTTAAAACCAAATGATTAGACCTCAGGATAAGACCCAGATGCAGACAGTTCGAAGTAACAAAAGTTTATTACAAAAACAGGGTGCAGGCTGTGACGACCCTCCCACTCTGTCTGCCGTATTCTCTCTCTTTGTTCTTGTTTCCTTGTTAGGATGCCGGTGGGCGGAGTTGGGAGGGTCGTCAGCTACATGGGAAACACCTGGGCCGGGTGTGTCCCATGATAAATAGACCTCTTACACATTGATTGAGGAGACTCTCTCCAAGCAGACACTTTGTTGATTTTGGTTGTGGCATTTTGGTGGCATTTTGGTGGCATTTTGGTGGCATTTTGGTTATTTGCTTTGGCACCTTTCAACACTCTGCATTATTACATTCAGGTATGCAAAACACTCACTTACACTACTGATTACTGATTACACACACC
This sequence comes from Salmo salar, assembly GCF_965601325.2. Taxonomy (NCBI): domain Eukaryota; kingdom Metazoa; phylum Chordata; class Actinopteri; order Salmoniformes; family Salmonidae; genus Salmo; species Salmo salar. The sequence continues at coordinate 11,859,959 of NC_138294.1, forward strand.
ATTGTTAATTGTTCATTTTGTTTAGTTACTTTATTTAATAAATATATATTTTGATACTCCTTGTCTCCACGTTGTCTCCCTTTTGTTGCGAACTCAGAGCCGACAGGTCAAGGACAGGCAGAGGTCAGTAATCCAGGGCAGTGTCACAAGGTACAGAACGGCAGGCAGGCTCAGGGTCAGGGCAGGCAGAGGTCAGTAATCCAGGGCAGTGTCACAAGGTACAGAACGGCAGGCAGGCTCAGGGTCAGGGCAGGCAGAGGTCAGTAATCCAGGGCAGTGTCACAAGGTACAGAACGGCAGGCAGGCTCAGGGTCAGGGCAGGCAGAGATTAGTAATCCAGGGCAGTGTCACAAGGTACAGAACGGCAGGCAGGCTCAGGGTCAGGGCAGGCAGAGGTTAGTAATCCAGGGCAGTGTCACAAGGTACAGAACGGCAGGCAGGCTCAGGGTCAGGGCAGGCAGAGGTTAGTAATCCAGGGCAGTGTCACAAGGTACAGAATGGCAGGCAGGCTCAGGGTCAGGGCAGGCAGAGATTAGTAATCCAGGGCAGTGTCACAAGGTACAGAACGGCAGGCAGGCTCAGGGTCAGGGCAGGCAGAGGTCAGTAATCCAGGGCAGTGTCACAAGGTACAGAACGGCAGGCAGTCAATAATACAGTAGAAAAATATGTCTATATACAATGTGAGCAAATGAGGTGAGATAAGGGAGGTAAAGGCAAAAAAAGGCCATGGTGGCAAAGTAAATACAATATAGCAAGTAAAACACTGGAATGGTAGATTTGCAGTGGAAGAAAGTGCAAAGTAGAAATAGAAATAATGGGGTGCAAAGGAGCAAAATAAATACATAAATACAGTAGGGGAAGAGGTAGTTGTTTGGGCTAAATTATAGATGGGCTATGTACAGGTGCAGTGATCTGCGAGCTGCTCTGACAGCTGGTGCTTAAAGCTAGTGAGGGAGATAAGTGTTTACAGTTTCAGAGATTTTTGTAGTTTGTTCCAGTCATTGGCAGCAGAGAACTGGAAGGAGAGGCGGCCAAAGGAGGAATTGGCTTTGGGGGTGACCAGAGAGATATATTTGTCCTCTCCTATTTTACATGACTTTCCATTCTTCCTCTGCTACCTTCCAATTGAAGCCTGAATTGGTATTTTTCAGTAGACAGTACATGTTCACATCATTTTAGATGAAGCTTGTTCAGATATCATATTTGTTCATTCACTCAATCATATAGCCTCTGAAATAGTATGCAGATGCAATGCTCATTTCCTGTCACCAATACTTTATATTTTGTCTTGGTAACGGCAGGTGATGTGAAAAAACACTTTTTGAGCAAAATAAATAACATCAGACTGAGGTCTTACATGGAGGATAGAATTGTCTATTCGTTAAGCCCCCCCGGTTACAACCTCAGACAACATTCTCCCGGGAAACTTAATAAACCTTTCAACCACTATAGAAAACCCCTCACAATTATCTCAAACTGTTTTTCTAAAACACAATGAAGTTAAAGACAGACAACCCCTTGCTAATCAGGAAACTTTCTGGTATGTTGTGGTGAACTGTCATTACAATTGCTTCACAGGAACCTTAAAATGAAGGTTGTAGTCTGGTAAGACACTGAATGCACTGTCAGCATGCAGTCAAAGCTATAACCACTTGGAGCTAACTAGTGCTCTCAAATTCTGTCCTGATGTTGACAGCTGATGAGTTATAGTAATAATATAGCTAACTTAGCTACTTTCTCTTTCAGTTTGATTACAGTTTTTCCCAATTGCTAAAACCCAATTTTGCAAACTAGGCTGGTTTTATCATTATACTTAACACAATTCACAAAACCACACACCCAAACTGCAAAATACCTCATATATCCTGCAAAATGAAGCACTGCAACCAAAACTACATATAGCATTATCAAAATCAAACGTTTGCACGGAATGGCACACACTTCATTCATATTACCAGATTGTTGTCTAACCAACTACACACTGTTGGGCATAATGAAAAGCACTCTCATCTTTAGTATGCTTTGCCATAATACTAGAATAGTTCAAATTGTAGAAAATTCTTCAGATGCACAGAAATATTTTCAGATACACACACATGCTGTTGAAACATTTTATTATTTATTTTTCACCAAACAAGTCAGTGCAACATATGCACAGCAGATATATTTACATTGGACTGAACAAAAATATGCTCACAAAAAAACAGCAAACTGAAAAAGAAAATTGCAGAAAAAATTTGCAGAAAAAATATATAGAAACAAAAAGAGGCAAGAAAAATAATTAGGCAGCATCTTGCCGCACAGCTGGGTCTGGCCACAACGCATCGTCCACATCACAGGCAACATCTCCCCTTGCCAGACATCGAGGGAAGAAGCGCCTTGAGTGCCTTATCCATCCCTGAATCGCACCCACATCAATCTCATCACATGCCTCTTCCATAGCCTGCACAAGAGGCATGCGCACAAAGGGCTGCCGGTCGTATACCTTCCACCGCCATGCCGAAAATAGCTATTCTATGGGGTTCAGAAATGGTGAGTATGGTGGGAGGTATTGCACGAGAAATGGTGGGTGGTGAGCAAACCAGTTTTGGACTGGGGCTGCACGATGAAAGCTCACGTTGTGCCATACTACAACGTACCGGGTTCTTTGATGGTCTGCATCATTCATACGCTCTGGTGGTATGAGAATGTTGTGGAGTCTGTCCAGAAATGGGAGAATATGGACTGTGTTGTATGGTCCAAGGTTGGCATGACGGTGGAGGACACCATGCGTATTGGAGATGGCAGCGCACATTGTGATGTTCCCACCACGTTGGCCAGGAACATCTATAATGGCTCTGTGACCAATGACGTTTCTCCCTCTTCTTCTGGTCTTTGCTAGGTTGAACCCAGCCTCATCTATAAAGATGAACTCATGTGGGATTGCATGAGCATCCATTTCCAGTACTCCCTGAAAACAAAGAACAAAAGCAGTCAATATGGTGTTATCCAGTACACTGGGAAACAATGTTGCGTGTAGTGTACTGCCGTCAATATTGTACTTACATCCACATATGCTCGTCTGACCTCTTTGTTTCTTTGAGAGTGTCTCTCAAACGCCACCTTATAAAGTTGTTTCATTCTGATTTGGTTTAGCTTGAGAATGTGAGCCAATGTGGACAGACTGACTCGTTGAATGTTGTTGAATATGGTGTTTTCTTGGATGATGTGGCTTTTTACAATGGCAGCTTCCTGTGCCCCGGTGAACATTTGGCCCCTTCCTCCGTCTCTCAGTCCTTTAGAAAAACAAAAAAATAGGGCTTGGACAATGCAGCCTAAAGATATTTCCCCCACAGTAGAGTAAATTCTACAGGAAATGTGTGCAGTTAGTGTATGACATCAGCCATTCATGAAGTAAACAGCTGTCACCCAACTGATACACTATGACATGGGGTGTACTACATAGTGTGAAATAAATTTTGGTTACATACCTGTACTCCAGTCTAAATGTCCGGATGACACAGGCGACAGTAAAACGGCTCAAGTTGGGCTGCACTCTCTGTCCAGCCTCTCGCATTGTCAGCCCATGGTTGATGACATGATCAACTAAGGTTGCTCTGATTTAATTTGAAAGTTGTTGTCTTCTTTGGCCATGAACTCCTCTACCAGCTCTACCCCTACCTCTCACTCTTCCTCCCCCTCTCATTCTCACCCTCCCTCTTCCTCTTCCTCTTCCTCTCTCTGCAACGGCTTCCATTGCTGTTGTAAAACAAAAGGTGCTCACCTGTGGTCTTTTCATAGTGCTTACTTCCTGATTGAAGTGGTAATAATTAACCATTGAGGTGTTTGGCCAGGTGGCACATGTATTGGCCAATGAGCTCATGTAGTGTCATTTTGAATGGCAGTGTTTTGAAATGGCAAACATGTGACTTTATGTCAGATTGTTGTGTCTTATGCAGAGAACCGTGTACAGTGCATTTAAAAAGTGCCATTTTGAATTGAAAAATGTGTGTTAAGCAGAAAATGTGTTTAGACTTTTGGAGACTTGAGAAGAGGTTTTGCTCTCTGTGTGTCAGTTTAAATAATTGTGCTGTGCATGTCATTTTAGTGTGTTAGCAATTGGAAAAAACTGTAATCTTCAACTTCATTAAAAGTTTATTTTTTATTTGTATCATCCATAGATCTATAACAGAGTTGGTATAGAAAAAGGACATGCGATGTAGACCAATTTTCGTAATATACAAGAAACGTATTTGTCATACAAAAGAGCCCAACTCTGAATGACGTTTCAGATGTTTACTCAGCGAAGAATACAGTACAGCTGAATACAGTACATGCAATACAGTGCAGTGTCCACTACCCTTAGCTCTCACCCCCTCCCTTCCACAAAGATGTACTTCACTACTTTAACATCAGCCAGGATTTCTCCATGCTCCTCCGTGCACACCACAGGACTTATCAGTCAGGAGAGTTATTGGGAGTACACATTCCTACAGTCCACTGCAGTCCACTAATTAATTATACTCTTCTCATACACAAAGAGCTTAACCTAACACTACTTTCATTTCATTTACAATCTATCAGATATAATCCTTTTTTTCTTTATTGACAAAAGCAAAAGCTGCATGCACATGCTGAACAATGTCAACAATATCATAAAATAAGAATCCTAATATGTGCAAACATGTCTTAACTGAGCAAGCCGTGTCTTAACTGAGCAAGCCGTGTCTTAACTGAGCAAGCAGTGTCTTAACTGACCAAGGCGTGTCTTAACTGAGCAAGCCGTGTCTTAACTGAGCAAGCAATGTCTTAACTGACCAAGCCGTGTCTTAACTGACCAAGCCGTGTCTTAACTGAGCAAGCCATGTCTTAACTGAGCAAGCCGTGTCTTAACTGAGCAAGCCGTGTCTTAACTGAGCAAGCAATACAAATCACGCCATGTTGACAGTAGCATAACAGCTGAGATTTGGGAATGATTGATCATTCTCTATTTATGATGAAGGGAACTTGAAGGGTGTACTGTAGCCTGCTGATAATGTTTTACAGACTGTAGGTAAGCAGATGTGCTGGTTTTATTTCACCCTATTTGGAGCGACTTGACCATTTTGCAATTCAGGTCACTCAATGTTTTGTTGCCCTGTAGTTTGTACACAACATCGCACCAAAGATCCTTCACTTCTTCTTTCTTGATCACGGCTGTAATGTTGAACACTTCATAGGGTGGAATCAACACCTCCTTTTCATAATCTCCCATCACTGGGTAGGATTTGAGGTAAGCACCAAAACATGTCTTTATCTCAAAGCAGGACTTCTCTCCAAAATGTGTCAAGTTCTTTAGGAAAGAGCTGGAGGCAAATGAGCCAAAACGGATTTCCTTGTTCACTTCACCTGTAAAGTTCAATTTAGTTCTTCTGTATGTGGTGTAACAGCCCTGTTGGTCTGGGTTTTGTTTCAGGAGGAGAATAGCTTCAGTCAGCAGGAAATGCAGGGAGTGGAACGTGAAAGAAGAAGTGTAGATGCTCTTGTTGGTAAAACATGCTTGGTTAAAATCTTTGTATATTTTGGGTTGTCCTGCAGTGTAAGCACAGATAGCCTGGACATGCTTCAGTTTAAGATTGTCTTTAATGGTCCTGTTTCTTGCACACTTTTCTGCCATTGTCCAGGAAGCATTGAAGTTTTTTGTTGTTTTTTTCTCCTCCTCAAGATATTTGTTCTCTATCAGCAATGACATTTCCTTTCTACAGCCGTTGTACATGTCGTCAACAGAGTCAAGGGCCATGTTCAGGGGAATAGGAGGAGAGACATAGCGACCACCATCCGTTTTCTGTAGAAAGAGAACATAACTACCTCCATCACACTGACTGTAGAGAGAACATAACTACCTGAATCACAGAGAGAGAACATAACTAACTGAATCACACTGACTGTAGAGAGAGAACATAACTAACTGAATCACACTGACTGTAGAGAGAGAACATAACTACCTGAATCACACTGACTGTAGATAGAGAACATAACTACCTGAATCACACTGAGTGTAGAGAGAACATAACTACCTGATTCACACTGACTGTAGATAGAGAACATAACTACCTGAATCACACTGACTGTAGAGAGAACATAACTACCTGATTCACACTGACTGTAGATAGAGAACATAACTAACTGAATCACACTGACTGTAGAGAGAGAACATAACTAACTGAATCACACTGAGTGTATAGAGAGAACATAACTAACTGAATCACACTGACTGTAGAGAGAACATAACTAACTGAATCACACTGAGTGTATAGAGAGAACATAACTACCTGAATCACACTGACTGTAGAGAGAACATAACTACCTGAATCACACTGACTGTATAGAGAGAACATAACTACCTGAATCACACTGACTGTATAGAGAGAACATAACTACCTGAATCACACTGACTGTAGAGAGAGAACATAACTACCTGAATCACACTGACTGTAGGAGAGAACATAACTACCTGAATCACACTGACTGTAGAGAGAGAACATAACTACCTGAATCACACTGACTGTATGGAGAGAGAACATAACTACCTGAATCACACTGACTGTATGAGAGAGAACATAACTACCTGAATCACACTGACTGTATAGAGAGAACATAACTACCTGAATCACACTGACTGTAGAGAGAGAACATAACTACCTGAATCACACTGACTGTATGAGAGAGAACATAACTACCTGAATCACACTGACTGTAGAGAGAGAACATAACTACCTGAATCACACTGACTGTAGAGAGAGAACATAACTACCTGAATCACACTGACTGTAGAGAGAGAACATAACTACCTGAATCACACTGACTGTAGATAGAGAACATAACTACCTGAATCACACTGACTGTATAGAGAGAACATAACTACCTGAATCACACTGACTGTAGATAGAGAACATAACTACCTGAATCACACTGACTGTAGAGAGAGAACATAACTACCTGAATCACACTGACTGTAGATAGAGAACATAACTACCTGAATCACACTGACTGTAGATAGAGAACATAACTACCTGAATCACACTGACTGTATGAGAGAGAACATAACTACCTGAATCACACTGACTGTAGAGAGAGAACATAACTACCTGAATCACACTGACTGTAGAGAGAACATAACTACCTGAATCACACTGACTGACTGTAGAGAGAACATAACTACCTGAATCACACTGACTGTAGAGAGAACATAACTACCTGAATCACACTGACTGTAGAGAGAACATAACTACCTGAATCACACTGACTGTATAGAGAGAGAACATAACTACCTGAATCACACTGACTGTAGAGAGAACATAACTACCTGAATCACACTGACTGTAGCGAGAACATAACTAGCTGAATCACACTGACTGTATAGAGAGAACATAACTACCTGAATCACACTGACTGTAGAGAGAACATAACTACCTGAATCACACTGACTGTATAGAGAGAGAACATAACTACCTGAATCACACTGACTGTAGAGAGAACATAACTACCTGAATCACACTGACTGTAGCGAGAACATAACTACCTGAATCACACTGACTGTATGGAGAGAGAACATAACTACCTGAATCACACTGACTGTAGAGAGAGAACATAACTACCTGAATCACACTGACTGTAGAGAGAGAACATAACTACCTGAATCACACTGACTGTAGATAGAGAACATAACTACCTGAATCACACTGACTGTAGAGAGAGAACATAACTACCTGAATCACACTGACTGTATAGAGAGAACATAACTAACTGAATCACACTGACTGTAGAGAGAACATAACTACCTGAATCACACTGACTGTAGAGAGAACATAACTACCTGAATCACACTGACTGACTGTAGAGAGAACATAACTACCTGAATCACACTGACTGTATAGAGAGAACATAACTACCTGAATCACACTGACTGTATAAGGCCATGGATGAGATATAAATCAAGTAAATCACACACACACACACACACACACACACACACACACACACAAACAAGGGGTGATAAAGGCCATAAATGAACCAAAGGGGCTGACTGAACGTCTTACCAACCCTTTGTTAAACGTGTGAACACCTAATCAAGATGTATTAGTGTTTTTATTTTTCATATTTGTTTGAATTTTTCCTTCCTCTTCAACATTTTTTATTTAAACATTATTTAACTAGGCAAGTCAGTTAAGAACAAATTCTTATTTTCAATGATGGCCTAGGAACAGTGGGTTAACTGCCTTGTTCAGGGGCAGAATGACAGATTTTTACCTTGTCAGTTCAGGGATTCAATCCAGCAGCCTTTTGGTTACTGGCCCAACACTCTAACCACTAGGCTACCTGTCGCCCCTTTACAGAGACATTACAGAGTATTTTGTGTAGATCATTGACAAAAAATGACAATTAAATACATTTTAATCCCATCTTCTAACAACATGTGAAAAAAGTGCAGGGGTTTGACAAACTGACTTGTTAGAGATGTGGCATCCTATGACAGTGTCACCATGAAAGTTACTGAGCTCTTCAGTAAGGTTATTCTTCTGCCAAGTTTTGTCTACGTAGAATGCATGGCTATGTCCTCGACTTTACACACCTATCAGCAACGGGTGTGGCTGAAATAGCCAAAATCACTAATTTGAAGGGGTGTCCACATACTTTTGTATATATAGTGTACAGTGCATTCGGAAAGTATTCAGACCACTTGACTTTTTCCACATTTTGTTACGTTACAGCCTTATTCTAAAATGGATTAAATTGTTTTTTTTTCTTCATGAATCTGCACAAAATTCCACATAACGATAAAACAAAAACAGGTTTTTAGAAATGTTTACAAATGTATAAAAAACTAACTGAAATACTACATTTACATAAGTATTCAGACCCTTTACTCACCTTTGGCAGTAATTATAGCTTTGAGTCTTCTTGCGTATGACACTACAAGCTTGGCACACCAGTATTTGGGGAGTTTCCCCCATTTTTATCTGCAGATCCTCTCAAGCTCTGTCAGATTGGATGGGGAGTGTCGCTGCACAGCTATTTTGAGGTCTCTCCAGAGATGTTCGATCGGGTTCAAGTCTGGGCTCTGGTGCGCAACTCAAGGACACCCAAAGACTTGTCCCGAAGCCACTCCTGCATTGTCTTGGCTGTGTGCTTAGGGTCGTTGTCTTGTTGGAAGGTGAATCTTCACCCCAGTCTGAGGTCCTGAGCGCTCTGGAGCAGGTTTTCATCAAGGATCTCTCTGTACTTACATCTTTGCCTCCAATCTGACTAGTCTCCCAGTCCCTGCAACTGAAAAACAGCCCACAGCATGATGCTGCCACCACCATGCTTCACCGTAGGAATGGTGCTAGGTTTCCTCCAGACGTGACGCTTGGCATTCAGGCTAAAGAGTTCAATCTTGGTTTCATCAGACTAGAGAATCTTGTTTCTCATGGTCTGAGATCTGTCACGTGCCTTTTACTGAGGAGTGGCTTCCGTCTGGCCACTCTACCATAAAGGCCTGATTGGTGGAGTGCTGAGAGATGGTTGTCCTTCTGGAAGGTTCTCCCATCTCCACAGAGGAACTCTAGAGCTCTGTCAGAGTGACTATCGGGTTCTTGGTCACCTCCCTGACCAAGGCCCTTCTCCCTGATTGCTCAGTTTGGCCAGGTGGCCAGCTCTAGGTAGTCTTGGTGGTTCCAAACTTCTTCCATTATAGAATGATGGAGGACACTGTTCTTGGGGACCTTCAATGCTGCAGAAAGTTGATTTGTACCCTTCCCCAGATCTGTGCCTCGACACAATCCGGACAATCCGGACAATTCCTTCAACCTCATGGCATGGTTTTTGCTCTGACATGCACTGTCAATCTCAAAGACGATCAATGGAAACAAGATGCATCTGAGCTCAATTTAGAGTCTCATAGCAACGAGTCTGAATACCTATGTGAATGAGGTATTTCTGTTTTTAATTTTTTAATATATTTGCAAAAATGTCTAAAAACCTGTTTTCGCTTTGTAATTATGGGGTAGTGTGTATTGAATCCATTTTAGAATAAGGCTGTAATAAAATGTGGAAAAAGTTAGGGGATCTGAATACTTTCCGAAGGCACTGTACCATATGTGTAGGATCTTAATTTGAGCTAGTTTGCTACAGCAGGAAAATAATCCTAGAGCAGCAGGAAATGTAGATTATTATGTGGATTATAATGAATGAAAAAAATGTTGTAAGGGTTGATACATTTTTTGTTAGGGCAAATTAAGTATGACGTTCTAAAGTGAAATGACTATCTTTAGAATCCTTTTTAATTCTTCGAATAGACTACACTACCTCCAATACACTACAAGTTTGGATTTCCTACAAGTTTGGATTTCCTGCTGAACAGGAAAATTCTTACCAACAAAAGAGTGATCAAATTAAGATACTACATCTATATCAGTAGCTACATTAGGCTCAATTTAGTCCCCTTTTCACCCCTCATACACACACGCACACACACACACACACACACACACACACACACACACACACACACACACACACACACACACACACACACACACACACACACACACACACACACACACACACACACACACACACAGACAGACAGGCACACGCATACACAGACCAAAAATATATTTAACTCAACTTACAATCTCTACGGCCACACCAGAGGTCAACAGAAGAAATGTCCATACTGTAATGATCGCCATCTTCATTCAAATCAACCGCAGACATAAAGGAGGAAAGAGAAAACACAGTAACATTATGGCATTATTGATGACTATGTTAAACATGGGTAGCAAATTGTCCTCTTGGAGAGCTACAGTACTGTGGGTGCAGGGTTTTACTGCAGCCCTGCTTCAACACATCCAATTCAACTATTCGGCAGGTAGCTTAGTGGTTAAGAGGGTTGGGTCAGTAACTGAAAAGTTGCTGGTTTGAATCCCAGAGCTGACTAGATGAAACATCTGTCTGTGCTCTTGAGCAAGGCGCTTAACCCGAATGGCTCTGGATAAGAGTTTCAGCTAAATTACTCAAATGTAATCAGGATGTTGTCAATGTATGTTGAATCAGGTGTGTTTGAGCAGGGCTGGATCACAGTAGCTTTCCAAGAGGAGGGTTGTCCACCTCTGGAGTTAAAGGCTACAAACAAACTTGTCTGTGGGGTGCAATGGAAACCCTGTGTCAGAGACACATGGAATAGAAATGACCTTGTGTTTAGATGAAGCTTCTTTAAGATGCTGTGTCTGTATTCATGGCTGTTTTATACTAGTATTGTCATGGTAGTTTCACAGCTCCTCCTCTGTTCGTCTGAGAAATGACACTAACATAGTGTACCCCTCAAACCTCAAACTCAGAAGCAGACCACACACACACACACACACATACAGACAGGAAACACTTATTTCATGCTGATCTATGTGTGAACATGACTAACAACAGCAACACCACTGCTGATAGGGAGAAAAGGTTCCCATAGTAAGAGTACATCATAATGATCAACATCTTCCTCTAATTAGGGACTGATTCAGACCTGGATTACTCTTTAGCCAATATACCACCAATCAATCAATCACCCAAAATAAAGGAAAGCAGCACTATGGTGAAGCCTGCGTCCCTCCAGGAACACGAGTCTACTAGTCTAAGCTTTGTCTGCCAATCATTCATTTAGCTGGTTGAGGTAAATACTGTCCTCTATTGGTTGATGTGCAGAATGCACCGTGTCAAGACAAGGCCTCTAGGTACATTAGTGTGGACATTTGCTTTTCAGTGCCAAGGGTACGGGATCTTTTACATTGAAAACAATGTAAGAAACCTTATCACATTTGCAAGGTAGATCGATTTACAATTCACATCCCCGTAATTGTTTAACTGATCAAAAAATCTATATGATATTCATAATCCTAAATTCACAATCAACAAGTACATAGAATGCACTGTATACATACAGTACATATCTCAACTGAACGTCAAGTTTTGATCACACACGTACACACAAACATATTTGTTTTACTATCCTTCTGGGGACCAAACAATTGATTGCAATTTAATTATCCTATTTTGCCTAACCCTAAACCTAAACCTAACCCTAACCTTTAACCTAACCCTAACTTTAACTTCTTACCTTAATTCTAAACCTAATAGAAAAAGAATGTGAAACTAGGAGTCCAACTATGGAAGCCCTGCCCAACCTATGTAAATTAACATTTAACAAAAAAATCCACAGTCTGTTAACAGACAAAAGCAAATGCATTAAATTAGAAACTCATAAGCAAAGAGAAGTTCACATTTCCATCAAAGGGGAATATGTGCAAAATGGCTGTTGTTGAACCACACCAATGATTAGACTATATCTTCATCATCACATCATGAAAGGTCATGTTGATGTTCATTTCTCTTCTGTCTCTCTTTTCCCCCTTCTCTCTGTATCCTCTGTGTGTCTGTCGATGCGCTCTCTTTCTCCTCTCTCTTGCTCCTCTTTCTCTCCCTCTCAATTCAGATCAATTTAAGGGCTTTATTGGCATGGGAAACATATGTTAACATTGCCAAAGCAAGTGAAATAGATAATAAACAAAAGTGAAATAAACAAGAAAACATTTACAGTAAACATTACACAAGTTCCAAAGGAATAGAGACATTTCAAATGTCATATTATGTCTATATACAGTGTTGTAACGATGTGCAAATAGTTCAAGTACAAAAGGGAAAATAAATAAACATAAATATGGGTTTACAATGGTGTTTGTTCTTCACTGGTTGCCCTTTTCTTGCCTCTGTCTCCTGTATATCTCTCTTTCTGTATATCTCTCTTTCTCCTCTATTTCTATCTCTCTCTCTGTCTTTCTATTTCTCCTCTTCTTTCGGTCTCTCTCATTCTCCTTTTTTTGAGTCTCTCTCTCTTTCTCCTCTGATCTCCAGGCTCAAATCGTCAGTCCACCAGGTAGGTAGAGTATAAATCTACAGTGATTATAGTAGTTCAATAGCAGTCAGCTTTATTATCCCACATGTGTTTAGTAAGAAAGACAACTGTCTCTCTCTTTTCTTTTCTCAGGGCCTGGTGTGAAGCTGGTGGGAGGAGACAGTCGCTGTGCTGGTGGAGTGGATTGATACGACCAGGGAGAATGGCCCCCCTCTGGAGGGCTGAAACTTTATTTTTCTATGACCTTGGAAGAAATTTAGAAGGAGTGACTGCAACCACCATTATTCCTTTTTGTTTGTTTTGAGTTTTGCCACAGGGGAAACATGGGGTTTTGTTTATTTTAAGAGACTAGTTTAATTACGTCTGTTTTGCGTTCTGTACATTTAATTCCAGGATTTTTTTATTTTTTATTTTGTAGATTTTATTTTGTTGATTCTTAAAGAGTCGATGTCTGCGCCCCTGCGTAAATCTAATTAGCATAATACAAAAATCCTCTTAAAAATCCATCAGCTTAAACTAGAGAAATCTGTTTTTTTTGCAGTGGATGCATCTCAATCCACCGCATCCGCTGATGTCGCCCTTCTACATCTGCAGCAGTTTGGGTTACACATTAATACACATTGTTATTGTAGTTTGGTCAGGACGTGGCAGGGGTGTTTGTTTTATGTGGTTCGGGGTTTGTTGGGTTATGTGTTTATGTAGAGGGGTGTTTGTTTAGAGTGTTCCGGGGTTTTAGGTTTATGTTCTAGGTTTTGTATTTCTATGATTTTCTAGGTTGTGTATTTCTTTGTTGGTCTGGTATGGCTCTCAGTCAGGAACAGCTGTACATCGTTGTTGCTGATTGAGAGTCATACTTAGGTAGCCCTTTTTTCACCTGTGTTTTTGTGGGAAGTTGTTTTTGCACTGCTGTGTGTGTAGCCTGCAATACTGTTCGTTCATTTGTTTTCTTGTTTTGTTATTAAGTGTTCTAATAAAAGTTAATATGAGCACTCAACCCGCTGCGACTTGGTCCACTTCATACGACGGCCGTTACAGAAAGCCTGAATAAGTTCAAGCGTAAACATTTTCTTAACCAGTCACAGAAGTTGCATTAACTGTGCAATAATAATGTTTCAAATGATTTTTGAATGACTACCTCATCTCTGTTCCCCACACCTATAATTATCTGTAAAGGCCCTCCGTCGAGCAGTACATTTCACATACAGATTCAAACGTAAAGACCAGAAGTTTTTCAATGCCTCGCAAAGAAAGGCACGTATTGGTAGATGTGTAAACATTTTCAAAAGCAGACAATGAATATCCCTTTGAGCATGGTGAAGTTATTAATTACACTTTGGATGGTGTATCAATACACCCAGTCACTACAAAGACACAGGCGTCCTTCCTAACTCAGTTGCCGGAGAGGAAGGAAACCGCTCAGGGATTGCACAATGAGGCCAATGGTGACTTAAAATTTCAGTTTAATGGCTGTGATAGGAGACAACGGAGGATGGATAAACAACATTATAGTTACACCACAATACTAACCTAAATGACAGAGTGCCTAGAAGGAAGCCTGTACATAATACAAATATTCCAAAACATGCATTAAAGTAAAACTGCAAAAAATGTGGCGAAGAAATTATCCTTGTCTCCTAAATACAAAGCGAAATGTTTGGGGCAAATCCAACACATCACTGAGTACCACTCTTCATATTTTCAAGCATGGTGGTGGTTACATCATGTTATGGTTATGCTTGTTATTGGCAAGGTCTAGGGAGATTTTTCAGATAAAAATAAATGGATTAGAGCTACGCAAAGACAAAACTCTAGAGGGAAACTGGTTCAGTCTGCTTTCCAATAACCTAAAATGTAATTCCAAATATACACCGGAGTTGCTTACCAAGATTACATTAAATGTTCCTGAGTGGCCTCATTACAGTGTTGACTTAAATAGGCTGGAAAATGTATGGCAAGACTTGAAAGTGGCTATCTAGCAATGATCAACAATCAACATGGCAGAGCTTGAAGAATCCAGGAGTGCAAAGCTCTTAGAGACTTAACCAGAAAGAGTCACAGCTGTAATCGCTGGCAAAGGTGATTGATTCAGGGGTGTGAAGACCTATGTAAATGAGATATTTCTGTGTTTCATTTTCAATAAATTAGCAAAAATGTCTAAAAACATGGTTTCTCTTTGTCGTTGTGGGGTATTCTGGGTATTGTTTGAATTCAGGATATACATTAACACAACAAAATGTGGAATTAGTCAAGGGGTATGAATAGTTTCTGAAGGCACTGTATGGTGTGAAAATGTTAGCATGGGTTGTTTCAAATACATAATTTTTTATATTTGACAAAGTCTAAACCTGAATTCCCACCAAAACTGGTGAATTACGTTTACTTTCTGTCCATCATTATACAATTGTTTGTGCTATAGTTCAGTCAATATTTAATAGATTTTTTCAATTCTAAAAGCTTTGAGTATCTCATTCTTTATGCAGCTGTTACATTTTTTGTAACCTTTTGATAACCGTTGCTAGCATTACTATTATTAGTATATTCATCTGTCCATTCTTATTTTTCTGTAAAAAAAAGGGGATATCTTTTCCACAAGCCATTTTTGTTTGTTGTTGAAGTTTGAAAAACAAACATAAAATATTTCGTTGTTGATTTTTACCTCTCATTACGTTATTGACTATGAATTATGAATGTTATTATGTGGATTATTGTTGTTAGTACAGTATATAGAGATAGTTGGCCAATTGCAACCAACAGGCAGAACTTAACATTCAGCTAAATGTTATGAACCCGATTTCTTAAAACGCTACTAATGGGAGATTACATGCACCTGCGTATTAAAACTAACTTGCTTGCTTTCAAAAACCCACAAGAATAAACCAGCAGCTCAGTTGATCTCCTGTTGTTATTGGCCACGTTCCACTGCCCAGACGTTGCTGACATATGCCAGACTTTACAATGCCTGGATAGGTATTTTATGTATCAGCTAACCGCATTATACGTTACAGCAATCTGGCGCTCGACGGTACAGTCGATGACGTGGCATGCAACCATTGGTTGACGCATGCAACGTCTGAGCAGGGGAATGTGACCACTGTGTCAAGCGAGTTTGATACCAGACAGCTGCATTTACGCCTTGATCACCCGACAGCGTCATTGCGCAAAATGGTACGCAGCATCATCTGGATATGTGTGCAACAAAAGTTCAACATTCACCTTCTGCTACCATTTCTGTCAAACCATCGACACATACAGTTTGATGCATACGTTCGATAAATCCAACTTATGCAGCACCGTTGGCGACGCATTTCTTTATTTTTTTGTCTGTTCTGTATTTTATTATTTTGGCATTAATACGTGTACGGAAAATACGGAGCGTAGGGGTTGGTAATGTTCTCTAGTTGCGCCGTGATTGGCTCAGTGTTCTGTCAGTCATGGGGACACTATGTCACCCCTAAATCGGGTAGAGCTCGAAAATTCAAGCCCCTTGGGTGCTACCCATCCAAGAAGGCTCCAGGTCATTCGCCACAGATAAAATTACCAAAATCACTTTACATCTACAGTAGCTTTGATTGGACTAATCATGTCAACATCATACTTTCAAAACCTTAACTAGCAAGCTAGACAAGCAGGCATGATCATGCATCAAGTCGGCAATCTACTGGCAAATCCTTTTCAATTCTTGTCATATGAAGAGAAATTATAGATAAAACATATTGCTGCTCATCGGCCATTGGACATAAACATTACACAACAAGTTGGAAATCGCAAATTCAACAATGAGTGCTAAGGCGCCACTGCAGCCCCGGGTTCGATCTCAGGCTGTTACAGCCGGCTGAGACCAGGAGACCCATGAGGCGGCGCACAATTGGCCCAGCGTTGTCTGTGTTAGGGGAGGGTTTGGCCGGCCGGGATGTCCTCATCGTGCTCTAGCAACTCCATGTGGCGGGGCATGCTCCTGTAAGCTGACTTCGGTCGTCAGGTTGACTGTTTCCTCCAACATATTGGTGCGGCTGGCTTCCGTGTTAAGTGAACAGTGAGTCAAGATGCAGTGCAGCTTGGCTCTCGACCTTCGCCGAGTCCGTAGGGGAGTTGCAGCGATGAGACAAGATCGTAACTAGCAATTGGATATCACGAAAAACGCCATGGACCAGAAAAGTCTAATACATTGGCCATGCTGGTCTGCCATGTTCAAAACAACTGGAAACTCAGTACTGGAAAATCTCAGACTGCAGTGAGTTCAAGACAACTGGGAACTCGGATAAAACTTGATTCGACTGGGAAAATATGGAAAATAATTTTGAATGGTCATCTAACTTGGAATTCCAAATTGGGATTTCGGGCCTCTTTCTAAAGCCCACAGGAAGGACCGCCACGCCACCTTCCTGTTCAAGTGAGCACAGCACATCGTGAGTCCAAAAATGTCTTGTATGCTGCTGCATAAATGATGTAATATGCCAGGGAGATATGTATACTGTAACTAAGAAAGTGATACTAAGTGTATGTTGTGTAGTAAGCTGTTAGTAGCCAATGTACCTCACCCTAATAATTTGGTCCCTTTCCCCCTCATAACTTAGCCTACTGTTCTGACTTGGTGGTGCACATATAGTCTGTCTTAGAGCAATGTCATCATAGAATATTGTAAGAGCTTTCATTGCCTGTTTATATGCCCCCTTTATTTGTCCTACGGTTCTGACTTGTACAGGGAGAATACTGTAAGAATGGCCCATGTTCTAGATTCTGTCACTGTACATTTAAAAAGTGCTGAACAAATAGTTATGTCGGTCTTAGCTCGCTCATTAATGTCTTGATGGTCAGGTGTAGCAGTGGTAAGGTGTTGGGACTGCTGTTGGGACTCTGCTGTTGGGACAGCTTTGTGTAGGCTCTAACAGTTTGTGGGCACCGTTTGTCACAGTTATAGTGCAATTAATGTATTGTTTAATGTTGTGTTGTGTAGTGGCTTTGCTGGCACGCATCTAAAAACAATTGGGGGGAGTTTGCCCCACACAGAATGAACTGCAACTGCAACGCAATGCGTTCCATTGGAAATGAATGTACTTCTGGTATACTAAAATACATTTGAACATGTGGAGAGAGAATGCAGGAGACAGTCAACTAATAAAGCAGGCAGCGGACCACTTAGTGGTGCTGAAACGTAAAGCTGCAACCGCAGTGCATTCAATAGAAGGTGAACAGCGCCTGGTGCTGAAAATATAGCTAACTTGTTATGTAAGTGTTGCACAGCAACAGATGGAGAAAACATACACCAGTTGGAGTAAAAAAAATTCCAAGCCTAGTCCAGTAAAAATAACTTCATTGTCTGAGGTAGGCTATAAGGTATACCTCACTGATTTGACAGATTCAACGCAGTTACATACCTCCGACACCACCAAAATATCAGCTATGCAGATAATTGTTTTTGTTTCAATTAAGGATTCTAGCTTTGAAGGGGTAAGAGAGCTTTAATACTTCAGGCTTCAAGTGATTGAATTCATTGCCAGACATCATTAGAAGTGCAGAATGTGTATTAAATATTTAAGTCCATATTTGTCCCGTTTTAGGAATGTGCATAATGCCTACATCATAATGACTATGTCATAATGCCTATATCATAATGCCTTCATCATAATGCCTATATCATAATGCCTAGATCATAAATCCTACATCATAATGCCTAGATCGTAATGTCTACATCATAATGCCTACATCGTAATGCCTACATCATAATGCCTACATCATAATGACTATATCATAATGCCTTCATCATAATGCCTATATCATAATGCCTATATCATAATGCCTACATCATAATGCCTACATCATAATGCCTACATCATAATTTCTACGTCATAATGACTATATCATAATGCCTACATCATAATGCCTTCATCATAATGCCTATATCATAATGCCTATATTTACTAATGACGTATTCATTAGTTACTATTGTTACAATAAACATATTATAGAAGGTTTGTATAAAATAAATTGCATATGCAGTCTTTCCAAATTATTCACAGATATTGAACTGTCAATTTGGAAAGAACACCCATTTGTAATAACAAAACATGCAACAAGAATGTAGTTCAGGCTTGTTCCTTGTAAGTCTAACTTTATAGATGTCCTTACCTTTGCCTGTTTAGTTGGGTATATAGAGTCGTATGTCTACAAGCGGAGATGCAGCTGACGCTTTATAGAGATGCGGGGCGTTGTACTTCACAAAGTGATTGGTCACCCTTATCTTGAAGGCGTTCCCTTTTTAGTCAGTCATGCAATTTCTTGTAAATCCTGGGTTGAGTTGCTGCCAGACTACATTGCTGACTCACTCCAGATCTTACAATGTCAGTGTATCACTATCACTTAATGTCCAATATACGAATGCCAATTAAGCAAATTGAGAGAGAGAGAGAGAGAGAGAGAGAGAGAGAGAGAGAGAGAGAGAGAGAGAGATTTCACCCATTGGGACAAACACCCCATTGAAACCATGCATGCAGAGTTCTGTAAGATGCCCCTACATGTAAAGATTATAACGAAAAACAATGCATGCAGGGTAGAATTAGGCCAATATCCACTAATAATAAAAACTCAAAATAACAATTCAGTTTTGAGTTCACAAACCTGTTCTACTAACACACTGAAGCCTCAGGACCAGAAAATCCAAACAATCAGAATAAACCAAATTACAACACAGTCAAATCAAAACTACATTACCTATTGGGAAACACAAGCACAAAGGAAAATGCAGTGCTATCTGGCCCTAAATCGACAGTACGCCATGGCCACCTTAGAAAAACCTTGACAAAGTACAGACTCCAACGCTTCCCACAGTTGTGTCAAGTTGGCTGGATGTCCTCTGGGGGGTGGACCATTCTTGATACACACAGGAAACTGTTGAGCGTGAAAAACCCAGCAACGTTCAGTTCTTGACACATTCAAACCGGTGCGCCTGGCACCTACTACCAAACCCCATTCAAAAGCACGTCAATCTTTTGTCTTGCCCATTCACCCTCTGAATGGCACACATGCACAATCCATGTCTCAATTGTCTCAAGGCTTTAAAATCCTTCTTTAACCTGTCTCCTCCCCTTCAATTGGCATCAATAAGAGATCATAGCTTTCACCTGGATTCACCCGGTCAGTCTATGTCATGGAAAGAGCAGGTGTTCTTAATTTGTTTGTCTACTCAGTGTGTATAAGTAGTGTCTTGTATAGGGCATTGAGTGGACTAGGATTAGGATAAATGTCTGCCTCCCTGTCTGTCTGTAATAACATGCATAGAGAAATTAGTCTGCCGTATGATTATGGAAGATAGAGTTTGGGTTGACAAACTGACTCAGCCTGCATTCTAAATAGCACCCTATTCTTTATATATTGAACTACTTGTGAGCACAAAACAAGGGACATTTTCAAACCAGCTTATCTGCAGTGAATGTCCAGTTGCAAGTGGGAAACGCTGTCTTTGTGACATCATCACTACTAATGAATTTAGCTTCCTTTTACATCAGCCTCTGTTCTTATCACCTGAGAGAGAGAGAGACAGAGTGAGTGAGGCAGAGAGAGCGAGGGAGAAAAAGAAAGTAAGAGCGAGAATGAAAGCGAAATTAAGAAGAGAGAGTCATTTGTCTGGAGCTATCAGCACTTAATAAATGCTGCTTTTTAAATTACCTTTTAGCCAAGTCACATTTTGCTATTTTTTAACTCTCTCCCACAGGCCTCCCCTACCAGAATTACACTGCATTTTTGGTGCGGACCCATTGAAGAGTTGGAAGGATGGATCATGTGTTAAACAACACTGGGTGTGTGAGAAAGCACAGTAAATATTCTCTCAATGTTAGGTCCTGCAGGCTGTCCCAACACATAATAATGACTTGAAAACATCTTATAGTGTAAAAGGACCTTAGTTTACACTAACAAATTGTATTCTATATCCATTTTAATAGAAAACAAGTTATTAATCAATTTGTTTGATAAGATTACAGATTTTCTCATTTGAGTTTTAGGGGACCCCACATATGGTCCCGATGCCAAATTTGGGAACCACTGCTCTAACTTGGACGCTAATGGAGTTGCACTGGATATCCCTGTGGGAGTTAAGCTGTTTTTAGTTTATTTGTAACCAAATTAAACTATTTATTTGATGTCTTTCAAGAGGCCAATGCTATGTGAAGTTTGTCCACCATTCATCAGGCCCAGGGCAGTGGAGCTGTGGTCTTATAGGCTCTAACTGTGGTCTAACTAGACTCTAACTGGGGTCTAACTAGACTCTAACTGTGGCCTGACTAGACTCTAACTGCGGCCTGACTAACTGTAGCCTAACTAACTAGACTCTAACTGTGGCCTAAGTAGACTGTGGTCTAACTAGACTCTAAATGTGGTCTAACTAGACTCTAACTGTGGTCTAACTAGATTCTGTGGACTAACTAGACTAACTGTGGTGTAACTTGTTTCTAACTGTGGTCTAACTAGGCTCTAACTGTGATCTAACTACACTCTTACTGCGGTCTAACTAGACTCTAACTGTGGTCTAATTAGACTAACTGTGGTCTAATTAGACTAACTGTGGTCTAATTAGGCTCTAACTGTGGTGTAACTAGGCTAACTGTGGTCTAACTAGACTAATTGTGGTCTAACTAGACTAACAGTGGTGTAACTAGACTAACGGTGGTGTAAATAGACTAACTGTGATCTAACTAGACTAACTGTGGTGTAACTAGACAAACTGTGGTCTAACTAGACTAACGGTGGTGTAACTAGACTAATGGGGTCTAACTAGACTGTGGTTTAACTCGAGTAACTGTGGTCTAACTAGACTCTAACTGTGGTCTAACTAGACTCTAACTGTGTTCTAACTAGACTCTAACTGTGGTCTAACTAGATTAACTGTGGTCTAACTAGACTAACTGTGGTCTAACTAGACTAACTTTGGTTTAACTAGACTAACTGTTGTCTAACTAGACTAACGGTGGTGTAACTAGACTAATGGGGTCTAACTAGACTGTGGTTTAACTCGAGTAACTGTGGTCTAACTAGACTCTAACTGTGGTCTAACTAGACTCTAACTGTGTTCTAACTAGACTCTAACTGTGGTCTAACTAGATTAACTGTGGTCTAACTAGACTAACTGCGGTCTAACTAGACTAACTTTGGTTTAACTAGACTAACTGTTGTCTAACTATAATAGCTGTGTTCTCACTAGGCTCTAGCTGTGGTCTAAATCGACTCTAACTGAAGTCTAACTAGGCTAACTGTGGTCTATCTATACTAACATTGGTCTAAATAGACTAACTGTGGTGTAACTAGACTAACTGTGGTCTAACTAGACTCTAACTGTGGTCTAATTAGACTAACTGTGGTGTAACTAGACTAACTGTGGTCTAACTAGACTCTAACTGTGGTCTAATTAGACTAACTGTGGTCTAATTAGACTAACTGTGGTCTAATTAGGCTCTAACTGTGGTGTAACTAGGCTAACTGTGGTCTAACTAGACTAACTGTGGTCGAACTAGACTAACAGTGGTGTAACTAGACTAACGGTGGTGTAAATAGACTAACTGTGATCTAATTAGACTAACTGTGGTGTAACTAGACAAACTGTGGTCTAACTAGACTAACGGTGGTGTAACTAGACTAATGGGGTCTAACTAGACTGTGGTTTAACTCGACTAACTGTGGTCTAACTAGACTCTAACTGTGGTCTAACTAGACTCTAACTGTGGTCTAACTAGACTCTAACTGTCGTCTAACTAGACTAACTGTGGTCTAACTAGACTAACTGCGGTCTAACTAGACTAACTTTGGTTTAACTAGACTAACTGTTGTCTAACTAAACTAAACTAAACTATAATAACTGTGTTCTCACTAGGCTCTAGCTGTGGTCTAAATCGACTCTAACTGAAGTCTAACTAGGCTAACTGTGGTCTATCTATACTAACGTTGGTCTAAATAGACTAACTGTGGTCTAACTAGACTCTAACTGTGTTCTAACTAGGCTCTAACTGTGGTCTAACTAAACTGTGGTTTAACTAGACTAACTGTGGTTTAACTAGACTGGCTGTGATCTTACTAGACTAACTGGTCTAAGTAGACTAACTGTGGTCTATATTTGCTACATTATAGTGTGCATATAACTGTGTAACATCACTGTTTTTATTCAAGTATTTACAGTTATTCATCCATTTTAAAAAACAGACTTTTTCTATGTTTGCTTCCATTCTGTTCCATGCAGTATGTACCATGTGATCATTCTACTGATGAAATACATCTGCAGTGTATACTGTGATACAGGTATGTCATTTACTTGTCAGGTATACTCTAATACTAAGTCTTGTAATGTACTATAAGTAACTCCAGTGTTTTCCTTCTAAATGGTGTCAGTTATTAGTTGTTGTAGCACAGTAAAAACACTTTAGTTAATATATAGAAAATAGTCCTTATCAGTAAAGATATAGCAGTACCAGAATTGACCAGTAGATGGGTTATGTCATCCTCGGAAATGTGACCAGAGCCCGTATTTACAAAGCATCGTACATTAAGAGTGCTGATCTAGGATCAGTTTTGTCTTTGACCTCACTCCTTTTTTCTTTTATTTTTACTTAGCTCAACCAGTACACAGGAACCAATGGGATAGTCCCAAAACTTCAAACTCTGCCCATCTAGCAACGCAATGTTCCTGTTTGATAAAATATTCACATTGAAAAAGTCTGTGCAGCATTCTGGAACTTGAACTTTCAGTTCGATTTGAGCTTGACTGTAAAGTAAAACATACTGCCGTTTTCCTAACACTCACATTTTCTGGATAAGCCCAAGTTAACTACATTTGACCATATGTCTGAACCCACCATCCGGTGGTGCATTAGTTCCTTGTTGTTTAGCCAAATAAGGTAACGGATATCCTGATGTTGACACAGAATATGGAGGTGTTTAGACTTTAAAACACACATTACTGCAATCGTAATGTAATGTAGACTGTAATTAATGTAGGCTACTGTCCCACGGACATGTTACTCCAATTTTACATTTCATACTCACTCAGTTCATCTTGTTGCGTTTGTCTTAACGAACCAATATAACATAACTCTCTAAGACTGTGGTAAGATTTATTTTCACCAGATATGATAGTTTTATGCATGGTCTGATTATTTTGTAACATGTTAATGGTTCTGGGGGATTGAGCAGGTGAACGATAACTGGGCCTAAGTACATTGCCTTGCAAAAGTATTCATACCCCGTGGATTTCTGAACATTTTATTGTCTTACAGTAGGATTCAAATGGATATAATTGTATTTTTTGTCAACAATCTACATTAAAAAAAAGAATAAAAAAAGAATATAAATGTAATAAAAAATATATAATTGTTGCATAAATATTCCGCTCCTTGAGTCAATACGTTAGAAACCTTTGGTATCGATTACAGCTTTGCATCTTCTTGGGTAAGTCTCTAAGAGCTTTGCATACTTGGATTGTGCAATATTAGCAAATTATTATTTTAAAAAATGTTCAGTCTTGGCTAGACAGCAATTTTCAAAACTTGACATAGATTTTCAAACAGATTTAATTCAAAACTTTAATTTGGCCATTCAGGAACATTCACTGTCGTCTTGGTAAGCATCTCCAGTGTAGATCTGGCCTTGTGTTTTATGTTATTGAACTGCTGAAAGGTCCCAGTGTCTGGTGGAAAGCAGACTGAACCAAGTATTTATATATTTATATATAGTGTGTGTGTATATACTGTACTAGTCAAAAGTTTGGACACATCTACTCATTCCACGGTTTTTCTTTATATTTACTATTTTCTACATTGTAGAATTAAGGTGAAGAATCCTGATTGGCGCAGCGGTTTAAATCAAATCAAATCAAACTTTACTTGCCACATGAGCCAAATACAACAGGTGTAGAATTTACCGTGAAATGCTTACTTACAAGTAAATTGTCCGGTGGCGATTTTTATGAATTGTTCAGCAGTCTAATGGCTTGGGGGTGAAAGATGTTGAGGAGCCTTTTGGTCCTAGGCTCCGGTACCGCTTGCAGTGCGGTAGCAGAGAAAACAGTCTATTACTTGGGTGACTGGAGTCTCTGGAAATTTTATGGACTTTCCTCTGACACCGCCTATTATATAGGTCCTGGATGGCAGGAAGCTTGGCTCAAGTGATGTACTGGGCCGTACGCACTACCCTCTGTAATGCCTTACAGTCAGATGCCGATCATACATTTTATCTGTTAATGGTTAAGTCATTCTCCTACTCCTTCACTCATCTCTTCTAATCCCTCTCAGCCCCCAGTCAACTGAATATTCCTCCAGGTGGCGGCAGAGTGGACTTTGTGGAGCTGATGTTGGCAGGTACAGCAGACATGATAGGAGTGGAGGAGCTCAGGGATGCTTTCAGAGGTACATACTCAGATTATTTTTTTAAGCTGTTGATATAGTAAAACCACCTAATATCAAATCATGTGTTCCCTCTCAACCTGCACCTCTTCTCTTTCTTCCTCTCACGTTCATACATGTTTCAGGGTAGTTGTTGTTCGTATGTATTTTATTGATATAATCCTTAATAATACTATACAGTTGAAGTTGGAAGTTTACATACACCTTAACCAAATTCATTTAAACTCAGTTTTTCACAATTCCTGACATTTAATCCTAGTAAAAATGCCCTGTCTTAGGTCAGTTAGGATCACCACTTTATTTTATGAATGTGAAATGTCAGAATAATAGTAGAGAGAATGATTTATTTCAGCTTTTGTTTCTTTCATCACATTCCCAGCGGGTCAGAAGTTTACATACACTCAATTAGTAATTGGTAGCATTGCCTTTAAATTGTTTAAAATGGGTCAAACGTTTCGGGTAGCCTTCCACTAGCTTCCCACAATAAGTTGGGTGAACTTTGGCCCATTCCTCCTGACAGAGCTGATGTAACTGAGTCAGGTTTATAGGCCTCCTTGCTCGCACACGCCTTTTCAGTACTGCGCACACATTTTCTATAGGATTGAGGTCAGGGCTTTGTGATGGCCACTCCAATACCTTGACTTTGTTGTCCTTAAGCCATTTTGCCCCAACTTTGGAAGTATGCTTGGGGTCATTGTCCATTTGGAAGACCCATTTGCGACCAAACTTTAACTTCCTGACTGACGTCTTGAGGTGTTGCTTCAATGTATCCACATAATTTCCCTCACTCATGATGTCATCTATTTTGTGAAGTGCGCCAGTCCCTTCTACAGCAAAGCACCCCCACAACGTGATGCTGCCATCCCTGTGCTTCACGGTTGGGATGGTGTTCTTTGGCTGGAAAGCCTCCCCCTTTTTCCTCCAAACATAACAATTGTCATTATGGCCAAACAGTTCTATTTTTGTTTCATCAGAGCAGAGGACATTTCTCCAAAAAGTACGATCTTTGTCCCCATGTGCAGTTGCGCACCGTAGTCTGGCGTTTTTATGGCGGTTTTTGAGCAATGGCTTGTTCCTTGCTGAGTGGCCTTTCAGGTTATGTTCTTGTGCTTCCATCATGCTGTACATAAACAATGTGTACTTCCTGTTTATTCAATAAATAATTTAACTGAGATTAAAGACATTACCTGTCTAGTACATTATTGTTCTCCTTACTCTGTTTTTATCTAACATTGACAAGACACCTCTGTTTTATACTTTATCTAGTATTAACATGGACTCTAGAAGGACAAGTCACCTCTGTAACAAAGACGCAGGGAGTCAGGAAGCAGGTGCAGATCATGAGTTTAATAATAACAGACACGGAGAGTTACAAAACAAGAGAAGCATCTGGACATGAAAACAGAACCAATACTGCCTCATGACTGAGGTTGGTGAGGGCTATATGAAGGGAGAGTAATCAGGGTGGTGATGAAGTCCAGGTGTGCTTAATGATGGGGAGCAGGTGTGCGACGTCGAGTGCCGGAGGGAGGGAGCAGGAGGATGGCGCCACAGGGTGGGGGTAAGCAGGTTCTCTGGTATCCTGGTCCCCAGGCGGTGGTTCTCATCTTTGACCAGGAGATGGGGGGGTTATGAAGTTGGAGCCATGAGAGGCAGAGGATGACTTTGTGTACGAGTGAGGTGATGATGAAGAAGGGAAGGCTTTCCTGGTGCTTGGGACCCACGGTGAGGGGTGCCGTGATGTGAGTAATTGTGCCGAATCCCAAATCCAGGACTTGGACAGGAAAGAGAGAGGAGAGCGTGTATGAGGTTAAGCTCAGGGAGGAGGCGAGGGCCTGGTCGTAGAAGTTCCCTGTGGCACCGGAGTCCACTAGAGCTGTAGAGACAACACTTGAGGGACAGCCAGCTGGTGAAATGGGAACCAGAAAGGGTTTGGCGGAAAACGATGAAAATGGAATACTCAAATGGGAGACAGAAGGTCATGGGGCCACCCCTCTGCTCTAGTGGACCCCGGGTTAGGACGCACCGGACACCACTGAAGCTGGTTCCCCTCCTGGCCACAATTGGGACAGAGCCCTAGCTGTCTCCGGCGACGCCGCTCTACCGCGGAGAGGTGTGTGGCCCCTACCTATATGGGTTCAGGCTCTGCCTCAGGTCAGCTGTCATGACGTGGCCCTCTTGGGTGTATATCATGCCCCCCCCCCTCTCACTCTCTCTCCCACCACAGGTTTTATGACGGTTATAAATACTGTGTGGAAACTTTGGGTTTGGGTGTATTGAGGAAGAGAGCCTATGGAGAACAAAGACATTCTCCCCTCCAAAATTCCTAATCCCCAAAATTGGAGAATTAAACAATATTTATATTTTTCAGAATGTGGGAATGGTCCGTGGGTATTTAAAGAATAATACTGTAGAATGTATTAATCATTTGTGATGTAACTATAGATGGTAGGACAACATAAATGTAACTATGGAAGTGTACATTCCTCAGTTATTAGTTTTCTACCTGAATGTTGTATAAAATTAATGATTAAGTATAAGACTACTTTTGAAAAGATGTAATGCCTTCTAAATGAGAGAATTGTTTTCCATATGAAGGCTTAACCAAGTCAGTGGCCACACCCAAGTGAGCACAGACATTACATTGGCGTCACGGAATGCCCCTATGCTCAGAAGTGTATAAAACCCACTGGTGACGAAATTTACAGTCATACCAGTAAACACACGGTACGCTGGATGTCACGAATGGTTAAGAAATGTACATTTAGTCAAAGAATGCTAGGACGCAGTCCCCACGTTGAAATGGCTACCAATCTATAGGCCAAGGAGACCAGACAGTGTGTAGTGTTGGCTACACGGCTGGAAATGGTTAAACTCTAAAACATTTCTACAGAAGGAGCAAATCCTAAACAACGCTTTTACCAGTCTGCAGCTGGACATATGCGTAGCCGAAGACAAGAATACCAACAACCGCGGGAGTATCTATTCTAACTGATCACTCTAAGAACGAATGGTACTCTGAAAATCCATTCTAAAGAACACTTCTCTACTCTGACTTATGCGTTATAACAGAGCTGCTGAACATGCTACAACCACGAAAGACATTGTGACTTCTGGGGAACACAACCAGAGACTCACTGATGAACTATTCTCCACAGAATGATCGAGTGACTTCAAAAGAGAGACAACAACGACATACAAGCGTAAATATGTATATTGCAATTTATTCTCGAATGAGCGGTCGTTCATGTGCAAAGTATTAGCATGTCCATGAGTATAATTATCGACTGTGTGTTAGTGGCTCCATTTTGTCTTTCCCGCTCCTTATCTGTCTCCACCCTTTTCAGTGTCTACCAAGCTATCATATCGGTGTAGTCCCTTAAGGACATTTTCATTGCATTGTTAGTAACCAAAAGCTATACTGTCTGTTTGTTTGTTATGTAATTCTGTGTGATTATTTAGTTAGTAAATAGATAATTAAGCCAATTTGTATATCGCTGATTCATTATTTAGACTAGGGTCCGTGCAGATAACCAATAATTTTACGATGTTCAGAATGAGAATGACCGAGGTAATGATCATAAATAGAAGACTAAATCGATAAGATATGAAAATATCTGAAGAGTTATATCCGGGAAGTCGTAACTATGTAAAACAACATTTTCCCGTGGTGCCCCGACTTCCTATGTTAGGCGGAGCAGAACAAGGGGAACCCAAGAGCAGTCTCAGACGAGGAAATTGGGATGAAATAACCAAGGTATTTATTGCAACACAGAGGAGGCTGAGGTTGGAGCGAGAGGGGTTGGGACAGGGTAAGCAGGTCCGGAGGGGAATCCAAGGGAGTGGTAGTGTGCGGAATCCAGGATAGGGTAGCAGGATGATGAGACATGGGACAGGAGACAGGGACCAGAGTCAGAGCGGCAGAACTGTAGTGGAGAGGTAAAACAGCATCAGGCAGGAAATAGGCACAGCAGGGTAACAGGATCTGAATAGTAACAAATAGCTAGAAGCATAGAGATTACAATCTGGCAGTGTGGAAGAGGCAGGACTGAGTATTTGTAGAGGTCTTGATTATGGAATGGGTTGCAGCTGGTGGGGATCGGCTCTGACTCCAGCACACCTGTCTCTTCCCACACAATCACACACAAACACACAGAGAGGGGGAAAGAGCACTGGGGGAGGCGGCAGGTCAAAGAGACACAGGATGAGCAGTAGAGGGCGTTGCAGGAGCAGATGTGACATCCTAGTTAATTAATGTTTACATGATTTGTTTAATCACGTAATAATTAAATCTAGAGAACTGATTTGATATAAATAAGTCTTCACATTTGGACCTCTCGGTGGTGGGGGCTCCTGTCAGATAGGCGAAATAGAGATAGCACTGGAGCAGGAAGCCACGGCATTTGAATGGAATATCGTCATGCTTCTCCGGAAGGGACAGTCGGGCATCTCTGACCTGGGCAGACGGCTGGGTAGGCTGGGGGACTGGCTCACTGTGACGACCTGTGGTAGGAGGCCCTCCGTCAGAGGTATGGAGAACCTTGCTGGTGGTGTCGGGGCAGTGGAGAATATGGAGGACCTCATTCATGGTCATACCCAGTAGAGGATGCTGGTCTGGTATTGGTCGAGTAGATTACCTTGTTCCTCGATCGTCTGGAAGATGGTGTTATCTTCTGCTGCTTCCATAATTTCTGAGGCAGTATTCTGTAAAACAATGGAATTGACCCCAACCCTGGTGACCAATCACTCTTTCTTAAAGACTCAATTCTCCAAGAACCTGGCTCTTGCTGCCCCTAGTGGTAGGATGTGAGTAGTGGAAATAGACGATGGTTTTGTCTCCATAATCTCCACTCGTTCACTACTCCCCACAAATGTAAAATCATTGGTTTGGTGTAGGCATGGAGGGAGTATCCATAGACCAGTAATTTCCAGAAGTGCACACTACAGAAGGGGATATTATTTGGACGCAACCTGATTCCCTGGCATAATCCACTTATCGACCTCCATTCCTAACATCATTACACTGCATTCCATACTAAATGTTTATTTTTGGGAGTTGTGACAATTACTAAATGTTTGGATAGAACGTGATTGAATGTGTCAGGAAAAAATGGTTTGAAATTAGTTCTGGTTTGAACGTTGTTAATTAAATGTGTTATATTTTCCTTGTCCCAAATGACAGGTATTTATCCATGGCATGAGAAGGGAAGTCTGGATGGGACTTCATGACAGCCATGCAGAGGAAGTTTGACAGTGGGTTGATGGGACATCTTACTACTTCATGACAGATATACAGAGAGAGTTTGGCAGTGGGTTGATGGGGCATCTTACTACTTCATGACAGATATACAGAGAGAGTTTGGCAGTGGGTTGACGGGACACCTTACTACTTCATGACAGATATACAGAGAGAGTTTGGTGGTGGGTTGATGGGACATCTTACTAGTTCATGACAGATATACAGAGAGAATTTGGTGGTGGGTTGATGGGACATCTTACTACTTCATGACAGATATACAGAGGGAGTTTGGCAGTGGGTTGATGGGACATCTTACTAGTTCATGACAGATATACAGAGGGAGTTTGGTGGTGGGTTGATGGGACATCTTACTAGTTCATGACAGATATACAGAGGGAGTTTGGTGGTGGGTTGATGGGACATCTTACTACCCAGTGAGTGGACCACCTGGTTCTCTGTGTTGTCGAACCAGATGATTTGGTTACACTTTATAACAACACTCATGAATAGGCCATTATAAATGTACATTTGTTATACATGTTTGGAATTGCTTTATAAATGTTTACAGATAACGAAATACTAATGTATTAATATTATATACACTATTTATGAATATACTATTAATATATGCTTATTCATTTAGTAATTCAGTGTAATTTTAAACAACTTCTTTGCATTGAGGACTGTGCTATGGTCACCCAAAGGTCATCAGGTCCATTGAAGAGCTGAAACAATGTAGGGAGCATTATGAAAACCAACTGGGTCTGTGAGAACCAGACGCACAATCAACTGGGTCTGTGAGAACCAGACGCACAATCAACTGGGTCTGTGAGAACCAGATGCACAATCAACTGGGTCTGTGAGAACCAGACACACAATCAACTGGGTCTGTGAGAACCAGACACACAATCAACTGGGTCTGTGAGAACCAGACGCACAATCAACTGGGTCTGTGAGAACCAGACGCACAATCAACTGGGTCTGTGAGAACCAGACCCACATCCATGTTGAACACTAGTTGTAATGGTTATGGCTCCATGGTTAAAGAAAGAGATGTCTGGGATTGTCCAACTGACAGGGTCTCTTTCATGTTTGAATCCTAGATTGCACCTTTATTAAGACTATCTGATGGAGTTGTGTTGGATATCCATGTGAGGTTTTAAGCTGTTTTAGTTTTTATTTGTAATTAAACTGACAACATATCAGAAATGATTATGGACTCCAGTGGACAAAATATACAGTAGAAGTTACCAGGTGTTATATTAGTAGTGAAGAATACATGTACTGTATACCATTATGTAATGTATTGTAGTGAATGTGGGGGCTGTCCCTCATCCAGCAACTGTCAACACAACACCTTAGTCATTACACCAAGAGATATGAAACCCTTGATGAGGTTGCTAGGTGTTGGGTTAAGGTCACTACAGTATAAACTCAGTATAGACCAGGTTATGAGGTTGCTAGGTGTTGGGTTAAGGTCACTACAGTATTAACTCAGTATAGACCAGGTTATGAGGTTGCTAGGTGTTGGGTTAAGGTCACTACAGTATTAACTCAGTATAGACCAGGTTATGAGGTTGCTAGGTGTTGGGTTAAGGTCACTACAGTATTAACTCAGTATAGACCAGGTTATGAGGTTGCTAGGTGTTGGGTTAAGGTCACTACAGTATAAACTCAGTATAGACCAGGTTATGAGGTTGCTAGGTGTTGGGTTAAGGTCACTACAGTATTAACTCAGTATAGACCAGGTTATGAGGTTGCTAGGTGTTGGGTTAAGGTCACTACAGTATTAACTCAGTATAGACCAGGTTATGAGGTTGCTAGGTGTTGGCTTAAGGTCACTACAGTATAAACTCAGTATAGACCAGGTTATGAGGTTGCTAGGTGTTGGGTTAAGGTCACTACAGTATTAACTCAGTATAGACCAGGTTATGAGGTTGCTAGGTGTTGGGTTAAGGTCACTACAGTATTAACTCAGTATAGACCAGGTTATGAGGTTGCTAGGTGTTGGGTTAAGGTCACTACAGTATAAACTCAGTATAGACCAGGTTATGAGGTTGCTAGGTGTTGGGTTAAGGTCACTACAGTATAAACTCAGTATAGACCAGGTTATGAGGTTGCTAGGTGTTGGGTTAAGGTCACTACAGTATAAACTCAGTATAGACCAGGGGCCGGATTCACAAAACATAACACACGAAAAAAACGTAAGAAGTTTCTTAAGGGAAAAAAAGAATAGCAATTCATTAGGAATTCATAGTTTTCTTAGGAACTTTGTAAATATCTTTCCTAAGAACTTTGTAAATATCTTATTATGTGGCATTGACATTAGTGAAGTGCTTGAAACCAATAAATAAGCCTATGGGACAGGGATGATAGGATTTGTCCCACTATAATAAAGCGTTAATATTTCCATTTGATTACATTTATTTATCTGCTTTATGTCTCGAGATTTGTTTTGTTGTTGGCTCGCAAACCCTTAAACAAACGTTATTTGTTCACACATAACATTCAAACTAGCTATATCAAAAACAAAAATGGATAAACAAGGAAAGCGCAATAAAAACTTCAGCAAACAAGAGCTTGAAGTGATGGTGGAGGAAATATCAACCAGGAAAAGGTTGCTGTTGGGGAGACTTGAAAACTGTGGGGTCACTGCAGAGAACAAAAAGAGAGGATGGGCGAGAGTGGCTGAGTGTGTCTCTGCCGTCAGGGGTAAGGGACAGTGACGCTGCCGTAAAAAAGAGTGGTTCGACATTAAGTGGGCATAGCTAACAGCATTAACATTAGCTAAGTTAGCCAAGTTCTTCTTTGAAAATTGACGAGCTAATGCTAGCTATTTAACACTTCTAGAATATTGTAATATATTGTTAATTAATAGCTAGCTAGATATACATTTAATTTGTTTTCTTGCTGTATGGTAGCTAACTGTGTCTGTGGCAGTGGCGCACAAAAAAGTTTCTTAAAAAGTATCAATTCGTCACAAGACAAGGGTTTAGCTGTCCTAAAGTTAAATACATTTCCAAGAAGAAACCAAAACATTATTTTCAAGAATACCATTTCTTTTTAACGTTTTCCTAGGAAGAAACTATGAGAAAAAAATTAAGAACATTTCTAATAACTTTATTGAGGAATAGCAACTTTGCTGAACTTTCTTCATAATTCTATAGTTAAGGAAAAAATGGCAGTTAAGAAGAAATGTCTACTTAAGAAGGTTTCGTGAATCCGGCTCAGGTTATGAAGTTCTTAAGTGTTGGGTTAAGGTCACTACAGTATAAACTCAGTATAGACCAGGTTATGAGGTTGCTAGATGTTGGGTTAAGGTCACTACAGTATTAACTCAGTATAAACCAGGTTATGAGGTTGCTAGGTGTTGGGTTAAGGTCACTACAGTATAAACTCAGTATAGACCAGGTTATGAGGTTGCTAGGTGTTGGGTTAAGGTCACTACAGTATAAACTCAGTATAGACCAGGTTATGAGGTTGCTAGGTGTTGGGTTAAGGTCACTACAGTATAAACTCAGTATAGACCAGGTTATGAGGTTGCTAGGTGTTGGGTTAAGGTCACTACAGTATAAACTCAGTATAGACCAGGTTATGAGGTTGCTCGGTGTTGGGTTAAGGTCACTACAGTATTAACTCAGTATAGACCAGGTTATGAGGTTGCTAGGTGTTGGGTTAAGGTCACTACAGTATTAACTCAGTATTGAAAAGGTTATGAGGTTGCTAGGTGTTGGGTTAAGGTCACTACAGTATTAACTCAGTATTGAAAAGGTTATGAGGTTGCTAGGTGTTGGGTTAAGGTCACTACAGTATAAACTCAGTATTGACCAGGGTATGAGGTTGCTAGGTGTTGGGTTAAGGTAACTGCAGTATAAACTCAGTATAGACCAGGTTATGAGATTGCTAGGTGTTGGGATAAGGTCAGTATAAACCAGGTTGTGGGGACTGTCTGGTAATTAGTCAAATATTATGTTATTGGTGTAGAAAAAGTAATGATCAGTAGGCTGGATGTATTATAAACATTGTATTGTGAAGACACGTTTATTTAGTTACTAGCATTACCCTGTACCAAAACCTGTCTAGCTGTCTGTTGAATTACACTGGACCAAAACCTGTCTAGCTGTGTGTTGAATTATACTGGACCTAAACCTGTCTTGCTGTCAGTTGAACATGTTTATGGCTAAACATGGGACAGTGTGGTACTCAGGAAGGATTCTAGAATGTTGAGTACAAACATATTCTGTTTGTAGAAGCTGAAGGCAGCAGGCATGTTGTTGAACTACTGGTGATGTGTTCATTGCATCTTAGCTTGCCCTGAAGGATCAACACAAAAATGTTATTCTCCTCCTCTTCCTCCTCCTCCTCATCGTCATCACCATATTCGTCATCATCATCCTCCATCCGCACCATCTTCACCATCATCATCATCATCATCTTCACCATCATCATCATCATCATCTTCACCACTAATTGGAACCCAGGACTCCTGTTACTGAATGGACTATCCTGGCTAAATAAATAAATAAATAAAATTAACCACCACCATCATCATCATCACCACCACAAGGCTTACATAGTGTCCTCTCTTGGGCAGGTGGGACGCTAGCGAAATATTATCTGGATTGGTTTCTATTGTATCCTGAACGTCCGGAACAATGGTAATACAATACTGGTAATAGAACACTAGTAGTAGAATACTGGTAATATAACACTGGTAACAGAACACTAGTAGTAGAATACTGGTAATATAACACTGGTGATATAACACTGGTGTAACGGTTGTCGTCGGATAAAGCGGACCAAGACGCAGCGGGGAAATGTGCACTCATCTTCTTTTATTTTTAACAGATAAGAAGGTGAACCAAACAAACACGTACACGGAAAAAACACAACGACTAAATAACAGGCCGGTAAGGCAACAAGCTATACACAACACAATCTCCCACAAAACACTAAGACAAACACATACCTAAATATAGGACTCTCAATCAGAGGCAACTAGAAAACACCTGCCTCCAATTGAGAGTCCACACCCCAATTATCTAAACATAGAAATACATAAACATAGAACAGTGACCAAAAACCCCGCAATACATAAATCAACTACCCCTCGACATAGACACACACCCCGAACCACATAAACCAAATACCCTCTGCCACGTCCTGACCAAACTACAATAACAAATAGACTCTTTACTGGTCAGGACGTGACAACTGGTAATATAACACTGGTAATATAACACTGGTAATAGAACACTGGTGATATAACAGTGGTAATATAACACTGGTAATTTATAACACTAGTAATAGAACACTGGTAATGGAACACTGGTAATAGAACACTAGTAGTAGAATACTGGTAATACAACACTGGTAATAGAACACTGGTAATAGAACACTGGTAATAGAACACTGGTAATAGAACACTGGTAATAGAACACTGGTGATATAACACTGGTAATATAACACTGGTAACAGAACACTGGTAAAAGAACACTGGTAATAGAACACTGGTAATACAACACTGGTAATAGAACACTGGTGATATAAGACTGGTAATATAACACTGGTGATATAACACTGGTAATATAACACTGGTAATATAACACTGGTAACAGAACACTGGTAATAGAACACAGGTAATAGAACAATGGTAATAGAACACTGGTAATAGAACACTGGTGATATAACACTGGTCATATAACACTGGGAACCGAACATTGGTAATAGAACACTGGTGATAGAACACTGGTAATAGAACACTGGGGGGCAGCAGCCTAGTGGTTAGAGAGTTGGACTAGTAACCGAAAGGTTGCTGGATCGAATCCCCGAGCTGACAAGGAAAAAATCTGTCGTTCTGCCCCTGAACAAGGCAGTTAACCCACCGTTCCTAGGCCGTCATTGTAAATAAGAATTTGTTCTTAACTGACTTGCCTAGTTAAAAAAAAAGGTTAAATAAAACTGGAAGTAAAACACTGGTAATAGAACACTGATGCTTGAACACTGGTAATAGAACACTGGATAGACTATGAACACTGGTAATAGAACCCTGGCGATAGAACCCTGGCGATAGAACCCTGGCGATAGAACCCTGGTGATAGAACACTGGTGATATAACACTGGTAATTTAACACTAGTAATACAACACAGTACAAAAAAACAAAAAAAATGCATGAAATGAAATGTATGCATTCACTACTGTAAGTCGCTCTGGATAAGAGCGTCTGCTAAATGACTAAAATGTAAAATGTAAATGTAACACTGGTAGTAAAACACTGGTAATAGAACATTGATAATAGAACCCTGATAATAGAACACTGGTAGTATAACACTGGTAATATAACACTGGTAATGGGACACTGCAAATACAACACTAGTAGTAGAACACTGGTAATATTACACTAGTAATAGATTACTAGTAGTAGAACCCTGAAACTGTACGTCAGTCATCCAGGACAATATTGTCACTAGTAGTAGAACACTAGTAGTAGAACAGTTAGAGCATGTTTGAAGAGAGACAGTCGTAGGCATGGTGTTAGCCAAAAACATCCAGCAATTGTTTATTTCTCTCTCATGAGAAAACATACATCAATCCAGGGATGAAATAGTTGTTGTACTCCTATTCATCTCGGAATGATGAAAGGAGAATCGAGAAGATTTAAATACTGCTAATTTTTTTATGAAACTTTAATTAAACTACCTATTGGATTCACTCACCCCAACACCAGGCTTTGCATTTTCATGGAATCCAATGGGCTACTATATCATTATCTGAATCAAAAGGGATGAAACAAACACCTGCACACCTTGTAGCTTCCTTCAGTTCCAGTATTAGTGATCATCCTATTGCAACTGTAGTACAGTTGATTATACTATCACCAGATAACTGACCTGTTATAGTAGTGTAGATGTGTGAGGGCATTTTCTGTTAAACCTTACTAATGCTTCTGAACTAAAATATCTGTCTTTAAGCCTAGGCAATGGGCTTGAGTTAGTTTCTTTAACAAACTCAGATAACTGACCTGTTATAGTAGTGTAGATGTCAGAACACTATACTATCACCAGATAACTGACCTGTTATAGTAGTGTAGATGTCAGAACACTATACTATCACCAGATAACTGACCTGTTATAGTAGTGTAGATGTCAGAACACTATACTATCACCAGATAACTGACCTGTTATAGTAGTGTAGATGTCAGAACACTATACTATCACCAGATAACTGACCTGTTATAGTAGTGTAGATGTCAGAACACTATACTATCACCAGATAACTGACCTGTTATAGTAGTGTAGATGTCAGAACACTATACTATCACCAGATAACTGACCTGTTATAGTAGTGTAGATGTCAGAACACTATACTATCACCAGATAACTGACCTGTTATAGTAGTGTAGATGTCAGAACACTATACTATCACCAGATAACTGACCTGTTATAGTAGTGTAGATGTCAGAACACTATACTATCACCAGATAACTGACCTGTTATAGTAGTGTAGATGTCAGAACACTATACTATCACCAGATAACTGACCTGTTATAGTAGTGTAGATGTCAGAACACTATACTATCACCAGATAACTGACCTGTTATAGTAGTGTAGATGTCAGAACACTATACTATCACCAGATAACTGACCTGTTATAGTAGTGTAGATGTCAGAACACTATACTATCACCAGATAACTGACCTGTTATAGTAGTGTAGATGTCAGAACACTATACTATCACCAGATAACTGACCTGTTATAGTAGTGTAGATGTCAGAACACTATACTATCACCAGATAACTGACCTGTTATAGTAGTGTAGATGTCAGAACACTATACTATCACCAGATAACTGACCTGTTATAGTAGTGTAGATGTCAGAACACTATACTATCACCAGATAACTGACCTGTTATAGTAGTGTAGATGTCAGAACACTATACTATCACCAGATAACTGACCTGTTATAGTAGTGTAGATGTCAGAACACTATACTATCACCAGATAACTGACCTGTTATAGTAGTGTAGATGTCAGAACACTATACTATCACCAGATAACTGACCTGTTATAGTAGTGTAGATGTCAGAACACTATACTATCACCAGATAACTGACCTGTTATAGTAGTGTAGATGTCAGAACACTATCACCAGATAACTGACCTGTTATAGTAGTGTAGATGTCAGAACACTATACTATCACCAGATAACTGACCTGTTATAGTAGTGTAGATGTCAGAACACTATACTATCACCAGATAACTGACCTGTTATAGTAGTGTAGATGTCAGAAGAACAGGAGAACAATGATGGTGGTGAACCTAGTTATCTGTGTTATCACTGGACAGAGCTCTCCGGTTTTGTGATGAAACAAAGGTTTGGTTGAATTTTTTCTGCCACTCTGCCTTATTGTCTCTGCCTTTAGGACTATATATGACAGTGTCAAGACATGAACTAACAGGTTATAGAGCAAACAACGCAATTATCACAACACAGGTTGTAATATGGCTTACCCAGTGATTTTAACCACACACCACTACTGGTGTGATGACTAGTTGTGATTATTTAAGATAATTAATCTAGTAAACAAGTTTGTGCAGAAGCTTTTTGGTTGTTTTTCATATCCCAGATTTAAACTGAAGATGAAATATTGGATTCAGAATCATTGAGGAGACGACTCAAGGAATCTATGACAGGTTCTCCAGGTTCAATATTATTTTAATACACCACAGTGGAAGGGTTGCACTTCAACAAACACCTTGACAATGTCAAGATCTACATGTATTTTATGTTGCCAACTCACACAATTGGTGGGCCCAAAACCACCCACACATTTGATTGGTCTACATGGAAAAGTTCCTCGGCCGTCACTACAACCGATATTTATAGAGTTGACAGGTGAAAACTATATTGCCAAATATGGCATAGACATGATGTTTAACAGACAGCTAACATGGTACTATGAGCACTGACATGGTACTTAAACATACATGGTTTGATCTGGTCAACAACTCAGGTTTCAGAATGTCTTGGTCAGTTTATTCACTGGTCCAGAATGAGCAGCTAGAGGAATTTCTCTGTCAGCTTGTCTGTGGCCGTTTTAAGTGTGGTTTCTGATTTCTGAACAGGAGTGAGGATCCCAACACGGTATATACATTCTACTGATTCACACAGTGCATGCATATCATATATGGAATATACTGGATACATATATTGGGTATATATTGGATTATAATACTTGAGAATATATATAGGTTAAATATAGAACCAATGACTACTTATTTTATTCAACACACAACACTACCCTTAACCACTTTGGCTCTTTCTCAGTCCTCTGAAATTCAGTCCTCTCCTTCACTGATCTGCCAATCAGTGCAGATTCAAGGAAGGAGACAAGGAGAGAAGGGATATTTAAGCAATTGGTCTGTTTACATTTCCACATACCCACACCGCCATCTATTGGTCAATTCTGATGTTTATGATCACCAGTATTAAGTTTCTCAGAGCAACATTGCTGATTTAGGATCAGTTTAGCCTACATAAGACTACATGGACAGGGAGGACCTGATCCTAGATCAGCACTCTACTCTGAGACACTTGATGCTCACATTGTGTGCCTATGTTAAATGTTGTATTCCTACTCCTTTAGCTATTTCATTATGGAACATCTGATCTGTAAATTCCTAAGATGTTATATAGTTTATTAATGCATCTGCAAATATGTTTTTCCTGCTGCAGTTGTTCTTTTCTAAATTGCATTGGGTATTAGCAAGATCTGCACACTATTTCAAAAACTTTATTGAGACGACTGGTTCTACATATGATGATTGTGTGATATGTCATTTCTGGTTGTTATGTCTGTGAAACGTCAATCATGTTTCTGGTCAACAAGTCTTTATATAGTACTTTACTTTATTTCATGTTGAATGACTTTTTCAAGCTCTTCATTGCATCATCAGGTGTTAAAGCCTTCCAGTCCTCTGGGATGTCTGCAGGGAGTGCATCTTTGTCTGTAGCAATTGTCTCATTGAATGTGGCCATCACATACTTCCAGTAGTCTGAAGCCTCAATACTGGAATCTCCAGTTATTAACCAGTCAGGGTAATATGTCTGGTAGTCCTTGTAGGGGTGAAGTTTTCCTCCAGTCTCGGTGTTGGAGAATGATACGCCACTAACCACAAGAGATGAACATATCTCAATTGTTAATTTCTGTGACCCTACACCTATAACCACTGATACCTTGTGAACGGTGAATGGAGGCATGGTGTTTGGCATGCTCTATCCCCCCTGCTTCACAAGGTACAGCACAGAAGGGACATACCTCCCCACATCCAAACAGACTGGTGAACATCTCGTCCTGAGGCTTGAATGGCAGAGATCTGAGTCTCTCTTTGATGTCTCCTCCCTTATTGTACTCAGCTGCCAGTGACTGCTCCATTTCTTCCACAAACTCTGTGAGGTAGTCAGCAAACTGTTCTGTATCTGCAGTGTTCAGAATCAAGATGGAATCCAGAGCATCCTTGAGGACCAGATTCTTTTCAAGGGCACTGCAG
Source organism: Salmo salar (assembly GCF_965601325.2). NCBI lineage: Eukaryota > Metazoa > Chordata > Actinopteri > Salmoniformes > Salmonidae > Salmo > Salmo salar. The sequence goes on from NC_138294.1 coordinate 11,901,030, forward strand.
ATGTTCTGAATGAATGTCTTGACATCATTTACATTTTTTATGCCAGTTGTTTTTCTGATGTTAGAGATTGCGTCAGTGATCATCTTGACCATCTCTGAAAGATGTTTCTTCTCCAATTTCTCCAGACTGCTCTCATCTGAGAGTTGTTGGACAATCTGGTCAAACAGCCAGTCCTTCACAAAGCTTTCATAATTGTCAATGTAATTTTCATATTTATCATATTTTCCATCTGTCAGGAGTTGTTTCAAAATGGAGAACTGGAAAGCTCCTCTTGTGCTGTAATCCTGTGACCCTTTACCTGTCTTCACTTCATCAACCACATCAGGACCAATCATTTTGGTAACGTAGTCCTGTACAGCTGGCTGCAAACAGAGCTTTGTAAAGTCCTCAGCTTTCTTCTGGCACTGGTCTCGGTTATGAAATAAGTCTTTGAACTCAGTAAGGTACTTGCTCTTAGACTGTTCCAGACACTTCCTTGGGTCATTAACTTCAATGAAATCATCATGCATCTTCTGGAACTCTCTGGCTGCTCTGCCACAGATGTGTAGCTTCAGAGAAACCTCACATTCCTCACTGATTTTAACATTCTTGTGTTGTTGAACGATTCATCAATCTTCTTCAGCAGCTCTTTGATGTAAGTATCATGGTAATCTGTTTTGTTTTCCACCTTCTGTGTTATAAACAACTGACACTGTGTTATGATGTTGACACACAACTCTTGTAGTTTCTTCCTGTAATGGTTGATATCCCAAGTGCTTAAATAAGGCCACACATATCTCCCCTAAACCCCCAGTTTCCACAACAAATACTTCTTTACCACAATCCACCAGGTTGTTTCGAACCAACATCTTATTGACATGCCCACCCCTTGTTGTTAGATTTCCACGTAACATAAGGAAGGCATCCTGAGCCACATCTCTTCTTGGGAGTCCTTTGAAGTGAATCATCAGAAAGAGTTTTCTTCCACATGATCTCAAACTCTTTACTGATGGCCTGATCTGATAGACCAGATTTTTTCTGTCTACATTTCTGAAGCAAATCTAGCACCTTTTTCTCCATTGTACTTGCCTGAGAGCTCTTGATGTTGCTCAGTTCTGTCATTCCCTCTTTGATTTCAACAACTCCTTGCAGTTTGTTCTTCACAGTGTTTTCTGTCTCTCGTCTCAGTGTTTTGGCACTGGACACAAAGTCCTCCTTGTATTTTTCCACCAGATTGACATGGCCATCTTGCTTTTCAAAGTATTTCACTATATTGTCTTGAATTTCCTTTTCTCCCAATGACAGCGTCTCAGTTGCTTCTATCATCAATTCATTTAGCACATCTCTTATGGACCTCTGGAGATGTTGATCTGTCATGCCAATATTGGACATTTTTGTTTCAGCACCCACCATCCATAAATACATATTTTTCTGGAAGGTCCATTCCCAACCATTGTATTCAGAGCATAATCTGGAGTATGCATCTGCAACCAAGCTGTTTCTGAAACTGAAGATGAATTTCTCAAATTTCACTGCCTCCCACAAGCTTTGTGTCCAATTCAGGAAATGTGTCAAGTCATCATTTCTCTGGCATTTTCTGAAATCTTTCATCAAGGTCTTCTTGAAGCCGTACACTGCCTCACTGTAGCCAGCATTGACTGGAGCCATAGGGGGAGTCCCATGCCAGAGTCCTGGGATGTAGCAGCTGCTTGTGTCTGGATCATACTCCATCACATCAGTGAACTTGGTGATATTCTCCTTCTTCTCCATTCTGGCTGCTGCCAGGGTCATTTCATCCAACTGTTCCAACAACTTCTTCCTGTCCCTCATGTTGTTGTCATGAGCAGACATGTCTGACACATTCTGGTGTACAAAATGACATACTGGCTTCTTCCCTACTTCTTTCATCCTGATAAAAGCATGAACAACAATCTGCAGAATGTCTTTCATCTCTGTGGAGTTCTCCATGGCAATGTTGATGATAGTGACATCACTGAGTCCTATCACCAGCGTTGCCAGTTCATTGTCATGTTCATGGCTATCATCTAGTTGAGCCAACTCTGGTGATTTCAACCCCTCTGTGTCAATGACCATGATGAAGTCACATTTCAGCTCCTCCTTGAGTTCTTTGTTGACTTTAATCAGTAGCATGAAGGCCCCTCTGGTGCATCTTCCACTGCTGACAGCAAACTGGACCCCAAACATGGTGTTGAGGAGAGTGGACTTCCCAGTGCTTTGGACCCCTAAAACTGTCACAACTCCGGATCTTGCTGTTGGATTGGACAAGTGTATGAAGCTGAGCTAGTACAGCTGATATCCATTTCAGAGGGATATTTGATGCATCTCCATCCACAAGCTCAATGGGGAAACCATCCAACAGCATCTGAGCACACAATCCAGGGAGATGCTCCATCTGTTTCCTTTGTAGGCTACTTTCAGGGAGGGAGCAGGCAGCTTCATATAACTGGCCCAACTCACGAAGAAAGTGTTCAAGACCCAAGGAACAGTCAGATAATTGCTTATCCAAATCTTTAACTTCTTTGGGCTATGTGGGACGCTAGCGTGCCACCCGTGGTGCACCCTATCAACAGCAGGTGCATTTCAAGAGCGGCAAATTTGAAACCAAATAAATGTCAAAATTCAAATTTTTCAAACATACAACTATCTTACACCCTTTGAAAGATAAACATCTCCTTAATCTAACCACGTTGTCCGATTTCAAAAAGGTTTTACGGCGAAAGCATAAAGTTAGATTATGTTAGGAGAGTACATTGACAATAGCTGTGTGTAATGTTTTGTCAATTCAAAGCCAGGCGTCACCAAAACCATAAAACCAGCTAAAATGATGCACTAACCTTTTACAATCTCCATCAGATGACACTCCTAGGACATTATGTTAGACAATGCATGCATTTTTAGTTCTATCAAGTTCATATTTATATCCAAAAACAGCGTTTTACTATGGCATTGATGTTGAGGAAATCGTTTCCCTCCAATAACCGGCAGTCAAGTCAGCACCACAAATTAAATAATTAAAATTAGAAAACATTGGTAAAATATTATATTGTCATTTAAAGAATTATAGATTTACATCTCTTGAACGCAATCAACTTGCCAGATTTAAAAATAACCTTACTGGGAAATCACACTTTGCAATAATCTGAGCACTGCGCCCAGAAAAATATGCTTTGCTATACAGACAAACGGCCATGTTGGAGAGATCTAAAATCGAAAATACTATGTAAATAATCCATTACCTTTGATTCTCTTCATCAGATGTCACTTCCAGGAATCCCAGGTCCATAACGAATGTAGTTTTGTTCAAAAAAGCTCATCATTTATATCCAAAAATCTCCGTGTTGTTAGCACATGATCTAAGCCAGCCGGACTTCTCGTCATGAACGAGGGGAAAAAATATATTTACGTTCGTTCAAACATGTCAAACGTTGTATAGCATAAATCATTAGGGCCTTTTTTAACCAGAACATGAATAATATTCAAGGTGGACGAATGCATTCTCTTTTATAACGTATTGGAACGAGGGTACCCAACATGAACTCGCGCGCCAGAGTCTAATCGGCTATCACCGTTCCATGGCTCTTGTTCGGTCAGATCTCACAGTAAAAGACTCAAAACACTCTGTAAAGGCTGGTGACATCTAGTGGAAGCAATAGGAAGTGCCAAAACATTAATCAACCCCTGTGTGTTTCAATGGCATAGGCTTAAAGGTAATTCAACACATCAGGTATCCACTTCCTGTCAGAAAATGTCTCAGGGTTTTGCCTGCCAAATGAGTTCTGTTATACTCACAGACACCATTCAAACAGTTTTAGAAACGTTAGGGTGTTTTCTATCCATATATAATAAGTATATGCATATTCTAGTTACTGGGTAGGATTAGTAACCAGATTAAATCGGGTACGTTTTTTTATCCAGCCGTGAAAATACTGCCCCCTAGCCCCAACAGGTTAATGTTGTCTTTTTTCTCCGGATAATGTTGGCAAAGATCTTTGTACTGTTCCCGCAATCCAGATAGGTTCTGCCTTGACAGATTGTCCAGATTTATCCGCATCCATTTGAGGAAATAGGAACGCTCAGCTCCTGAACTAGACAATCCTAAAATGAAGCTTGCCATTGCATCTGATATGTCAAATGTATATTGTTTCTTTCTCAGCTCTTCCTCATTTTTCTTCAGAGAGCTCTTGTAATGTTCAATGTCTTGATCCCCTGCTTTTCTAAGCCTACATCTCTCTTTCTCCAACTGGGAAAGCTCTTTCCAGATTTGCCCTTGTAATTGTAGCTGTTGGTCTTTGAATTCATTTGTGTCTTTGATGTTCCTGGTGATTTCATCTGCCATCTTCCTGGCACTCTGACACTCACCACAGTCTTCATCAACCCAAATCCCCATCTGATGAGCCACGTCAACCATGTTTTCAATTGTCAAACGGTTTGGACTTTTTCCGATGATGTCACCCACAGATGACTGCAGGGTTTTGACAAATTCTGCATCATTCTGCTTCTTCTTCACAATCACATTTTTTTCATTGATACTGCCGTTGCTGATCATTCTTTTCAAGGTGTCTACTCTGAACATATTTCTCTGACAGTTGACAACCAGAAATAACTCTGCCTTTGTTTTTTTGCTTTTCAAGACCTTGAAGAAATCGGCCTCTAAATCATCACTGAAAATGTAAACTGCCACTGATGTTTGACACAGAAAGGAGAACTGTGTTTCAAAGGACCTGATGTCTCCTCTGAGATTGGCCACTGCCACAGGCTTAGTGAACATGTCTATGTTTCTGTTCCCACATGGAAAGTACCAGCTGATTTCAACCAGTCCATCTGAGATTTGTCGAGATGCTTCTCCACATTCCATATCATGATGAACAAATGTGTCATGGTACTGTTGAGGGTTACTAAGAAACTTGTTCAAGATCTGAGACTTGGACAAGCTACTCTCTCCTAGCCTAACAAAGGACACCATAGGAATATCAGAGAGTACAATTCTCTCCTCCACAAAAGCCTTTGAGTCTGTTTGTGAAGAGGGTCTAAACTTCCTCACTATGTCCCTCAAGGCCCACAGCATCAAAGTGCATTGTTTTGTGTCACAGTTGGGCAGCAGGAGAGGAACAGCAAACTGACACATTGACATTTTCTGGACCATCTCCTGCTGCAGGAAACCATCTGAGCACAGAAACAGAGCAGTTATCAAGTCCAGTGGATTAATGACATCGCTAGTATCAGAGTCAGTGTCCAGGTTGTCTACACCATAATAGGAAACATCCTGGTCAGTGGTCAGACATTTCACACTCCTAGCATTCACATTTGCCATCATTAATTTCTTAAGGAAGGCCCCTGGAAGTGACTGCATAGTGGTAAGAGGTTCATCTGATGTAGTATTATCATTTATCTCAAGGACAGTACTTAACGCCAGCTTGTTTTCATAATGATCTTCTAGTCCAGTCTTTGACAACAGCTCCCTCAGACAGGATCCTGTAAATAGAAATGAAAAGAGAGCCATGATTACAAATCCTCTTCAACGTGTAGCAGAAAAGCACCCTAACAGGTGTTTTACACTGTACTTTGGATGTAGTTAAGGCAAGCAGAGGCAGACCATCTCTTTGACACAATGACTCACAAATGGAAGCAAGCATTTAAATGCGAATTCAGATATGGTATTGTTGCATCCTTGGTTAAAGGAAGCAGGTTCTTTTTAGATTTTGCAAAGAGAAACTTGAAATTATAAAGCATTAAATCACGAAGACGGTTTATTTCAAACATGACAGCGGATACAACATAGCCGGTTCCAAGCTGCACCTTGAAGGTAGCACACTTGAATACTAGGGCCAACAACCAATGAAGTCCTGTCAATAAAGCAATGCCCATTAAATCAGATATTCACACCCTGATCTGTTTCACCTGTCTTTGTGATTGTCTCCACCCCCCTCCAGGTGTCACCAATCTTCCCCATTATCCCCATTGTATCTATACATGTGTTCTCTGTTTGTCTGTTGCCAGTTCGTTTCGTTTCGTCAAGCCTACCAGCAGGTTTCCCTCTGTTGCTGTCACTCGACTGTTCCCGTTTTCTAGTTTTCCGGGCTTTGACCTTTTCTGCCTACCCTGACCCTGATCCTGCCTGCTATCCTGTACCTTTGCCTCCATCTATCTGGATTACTGACCTCTGCCTACCCTGACCCTGAGCCTGCCTGCCATCTTGTACCATTACCCCACCTATCTGGATTACTAACCCCTGCCTGCCCCAGACCTGTCTTTTGCCTACCCTTGTTGGATGAATAAACTGTTGTTAATTTGACGTTGGCTGCATCTGGGTCTTACCTTGAAACGTGATACAGATACATATTTCCAATATCACGCACTGAACACGTACATACCATTTTAACCAGGTGTGTATAATAACATGCTGCTTATCTCTCAAACAAAGTGCACAAGCACCAGATCGGATTTGGTCGTTCTGGAAGCTATAGAAACTTGGCAATTGTGCCCTTTACTACAGCAGTACCATCTAAGGCTATACATTGCAGTGGTAACATTAACATACAAACAATATAAACCTTGCTGATACACATATATAGTAGGCAGCAATTATAATGACTGTAACACTTCAAAAAAATGTAGTCATGATAGCATGCACGGGGTACACACAAACAATGCTAGCATAAACTGGAAGCTAGCAAACCAACACTGCAAAATGATATTACACATGTATCTTACAATTACTAGGCTGCTTCCTACCGTTCTACAATAGCTGCCAGGGACTGACACTCTCAGAAGTCCATTTGGGGTAAAATGAGAGGAGAGCTAGCTCGGAACTGCTGAAACTGGATTTGAAAGATTCTAGCTCTGAAAGACTCCAAAAAGTACTGTAGTGCTGTTGGCATAACTTTTATAGATAACTTCGACACCTTTTGGAAACAGAAAATGCTCTACAGGAATGACGGAGTCCATCGAAATCATCTTGGTGCCTGGACCCTGTCCCAACAATGACTTATCAGTGACCCAAGCTCTGCTCATATAATTCCTACCATTGTGTCGCCGAGCTGTCATAATGCTGCTGCAAATATACATTTTCCCAGGGGTGTTGTCAATCATAATCTAAGTATCTTAATTTTATCCGACAACTACTGTCAGCAGTATTCATGTGCCTCCTAACCTGAGTTATACTGTTAGCACAGATGGTTTCACATGTCTTCTCCGAGTAAAGCAATAAAAAACTGGACTCAGTTGACTAACTATAGCCCATCTGTTGCTCTGCACAATTTGTGTCACGCGGACTGGAATATGTTCCGGTCAGCCTCAGAGGACAACATCAACTTATATGCTGACTCTGTGAGTGCATTTATAAATAAGTGCATTGGAGATGTTGTACCCACAGTGACTATTAAAACCTACCCTAACCAGAAACTGTGGATGGATGGCGGAATTCACGCAAAACTTAAAACGCCATCCACCGCATATAACCATGGAAAGAGGTCTGGAAATATGGTTGAATATAAACAGTGTAGTTATTCCCTCTGCAAGGAAATCAACCAAGCGAAATGCCGGTACAGGGACAAGGTGGAGTCGCAATTCAACGGCTCAAACACGAGACGTATGTGGCAGGGTCTACAGGAAATCATGGACTACAAAAACAAAAACCGCCACGTCACGGATACCGACATCACATTTCCAGACAAACTAAACACCTTCTTTGCCCGCTTTGAGGATAATAGAGTGCCACCGTCATAGCTCGCTAACAAAGACTGCGTCCCCCCCCTCTCCTTCCCGGTGGCTGACGTGAGTAAAACATTTAAACTTGTTAACCCTCGACAGGCTGCGGCCCAGACGGCATCCCTAGCAGCGTCCTCAGAGCGTGCGCAGACCAGCTGGCTGGTGTATTTAAAGACATATTTAATCGCTCCCTATCCCAGTCAGTTATCCCCACATGCTTCATGATGGCTACCATTGTTCCTGTACCCAAAAAGGCAAAGATAACTGAACTAAATGACTACCACCCCGTAGCACTCACTTCTGTCATCATGAAGTGCTTTGAGAGGCTAATCAAGGATCATATCGCCGCCACCTTACCAGCCACCCTAGACCCACTTCAGTTTGCATACAGCCCCAACAGGTCCACAGATGACGCAATTGCCATCACGCTGCCCTATCTCATCTGGACAAAAATAATACCTATGTAAGAATGCTGTTCATTGACCTCAGCTCAGCATTCAACATCATAGTACCCTCCAAGCTCATCATCAAGTTGGAGGCCCTGGGTCTCAACCCCGCCCTGTGCAACTGGGTCTTGGACTTTCTGACGGGCCACCCCCAGGGGGTGAAGGTAGGAAACAACATGATATAGGACTCGTTTTACTGTGGATATAGACACGTTTGTACCTGTTTCCTTCAGCATCATCAGAAGGTCCTTTGCTGTTGTTCTGGAATTGATTTGCACTTTTCACACCAAAGTACGTTCATCTCTAGGAGACAGAACGCATCTCCTTCCTGAGCAGTATGACGGCCGCGTGGTCCCATGGTGTTTATACTTGCGTACTATTGTTTGTACAGATGAACGTGGTACCTTCAGGCGTTTGGAAATTGCTCCCAAGGATGAACTAGACTTGTGGAGGTCTACAATTGGTTTTCTGAGGTCTTGGCTGATTTCTTTAGATTTTCCCATGATGTCAAGCAAAGAGGCACTGGGTTTGATGGTAGGCCTTGAAATACATCCACAGGTACACCTCCAATTGACTCAAATGATGTCAATTAGCCTATCAGAAGCTTCTAAAGCCAAGACATAATTTTCTGGAATTTTCCAAACTGTTTAAAGGCAGTGAACTTAGTGTATGTAAACTTCTGACCCACTGGAATTGTGATACAGTGAATTATAAGTGAAATAATCTGTCTGTAAACAATTGTTGGAAAAATGACTTGTGTCATGCACAAAGTAGATGTCCTAACCGACTTGCCAAAACTATAGTTTGTTAATAAGACATTTGTGGAGTGGTTGAAAAATTTGTTTTAATGACTCCAACCTAAGTGTATGTAAACTTCCGACTTCAACTGTATATAGGTATAAACACTATAGGTATAAACACTGTAGGTATAATAGCTATATATAGGCATAAACACTGTAGGTATAAACACTATAGGTATAAACACCAAAGGTATAAACACTATAAACAAACAAAGAATATATATATTTTTTTTAATAAAAAATTGTATTCCCAGGCAGTCTCCGTCCCAGTACTAACCAGGCCCGAACCTGATCAGGCGTGTTTAGGGTGGTGTGGCCACAATCATTTTTTTTACCCAATTTTCTCCCTGAATTAGGAACTTGGCTCATCTATGCAACTCCTCAATCACACCGCTCTCTTGACCAGGTGTCAGACACACCAATGTGTCAGAGGAAACACCGCTCAACTGACGACTGAAGTCAGCTTGCAGGTGCCCGGCCCTGTCATAAGGCTTCGCTAAAGCACGATGAGCCGAGGAAAACCCCACCGACAAAACCCTCTCCTACCCTGGATGGCACCGGGCCAATTGTGCGCCGTGCTATGGGGATCCCGGTCACGGCCGGTTGTGACACAGCCTGGGATTGAACCTCAGGTTGTAGTGGCGTCTCATCACTGCGGTGACCCCCCCAAACTTACATCCTCATGGACACATGACCCTCGACTTTGGCGATGTCATCTACAAAATAGCTTCCAATACTCTACTCAGCAAACTGGATGCAGTCTATCACAGTGCCATCCGTTTTGTTAACAAAGCCCCTTATACCACCCACCACTGCGACCTGTATGCCCTAGTCGGCTGGCCCTCGCTGCATGTTCGTCGCCAGACCCACTGGCTCCAGGTCATCTATAAGTCTATGTTAGGTAAAGCTCCGCCTTATCTCAGCTTACTGGTTACGATAACAACACCCACCCGCAGCACGCGCTCCAGCAGCTATATCTCTCTGGTCATCCCCAAAGCCAACACCTCCTTTGGCCGCCTTTCCTTCCAGTTCTCTGCTGCCAGTGACTGGAACGAATTGCAAAAATCGCTGAAGCTGGAGACTTATATTTCCCTCACTAACTTTAAACATCAGCTATCTGAGCAGCTAACCGATCGCTGCAGCTGTACATAGTCCATCTGTAAATAACCCACCCAATCTATCTACCTCATTCCCATACTGTTTTTATTTACTTTCTGCTCTTTTGCACACCAGTATCTCTATTTGCACATCATCATCTGTTCATTTATCACTCCAGTGTTAATCTGCTAAATTGTAATTACTTCGTTACTATGGCCTATTTATTGCCTACCTCCTCATGCCATTGGCACACACTGTATATAGACTTTCTTTTTTTTCTATTGTGTTATTGATTGCACGCTGGTTTATTCCATGTGTAACTCTGTTGTTTGTGTCGCACTGCTTTTCTTTATCTTGGCCAGGTCGCAGTTGTAAATGAGAACTTGTTCTCAACTAGCTTACCTGGTTAAATAAAGGTGAAATATATATATTTTTAAACATTAGTAAAGAAACAGCATATGAAAGATCTGTAAGCATCAAACACTTGCATCTTTCTCAAGACGGCATGCTACACAGTGTCACGTTCTGACCAGTAAGGGGTTATTTGTTATTGTAGTTTGGTCAGGACGTGGCAGGGGGGTATTTGTTTTATGTGGTTCGGGGTGTGTTAGAGTATGTGTTTAAGTAGTGGGGTGTTTGATTAGATTAGTCCGGGTTTTTTTGGTTAGGTTCTATGTTGTGTATTTCTGTGTCTGATCTAGGGTGTTTAGTTCTATGTTTAGTTTATTGGGATTGGGGCCTTCAATTGGAGGAAGCGGTTTCTCGTTGCCTCTGATTGAAGGTCCTATAATTAGGGGTGTGTTTGTGATGGGAATTGTGGGAGGTAGATTTTGCATTGCTGTGTGTTAGCCTGCATTACTGTTTGTCGTCCGTTCGTTTTCTTGATTTTTGTTTAAGTGTTCAATAAATGTTAAAAATGAGCACTCAACCCGCTGCGCCTTGGTCCACTTCCTACGACGACCGTTACACACAGTTACTATTCACACATAGTAGACAGTCATAATGGTAGAATGACCTTCGCTGGTCTATCTGAGAGCTCCCAAATGGCGACGAGTTTACCTGCCAGTAAAATGTCTCATTAAGTTTGCTATGTTGGCGTCAGCCATGGTGATAGCCTACATGTTGGCGTCTTTGATGGCCACCTGATATAAAGTACATTGCATATAGCTGCAGGTGGTTAGCTGGCTCATATTGCGTAAGGTAGCTTGTTAGAAAATACATTTCAATGTAGATCCACCAGATGATTACTAATTTAGTTTCAGCGAGAGCACCCGGCAGTGTGTCTGCAGGGTGGCTGAGTTCGTATTACTTATACCAAGCTGACAGCTCATCTTGCCTCAAGCGAGGGTACCCAGCAGTGTGTCTGCAGGCCGGATGGGTTTGTATTGCTTACAGTTGCTACTAATAGTAGAATATTCCCCTATACCAAGCTGACAGCTCATCTTGCCTCAAGTGAGGGTACCCAGTAGTGCATAATATGAGAAATATAATACATGAGTAGCATAAGCTGTGCAACCTATGGTTAATATTCACACATAGTATACAGACTTGTAATGGTAGGATGACTTTATCTGGCCTATTTGATCATATCTCCAATGAAATCAAATTGTATTTGTGACATGCGCCGAATATAACAGGTGTAGACCTTAGATAGAAATGCTTACTTACAAGCCCCTAACCAACAATGCAGTTTTTTAGAAAATGCAAATAGTCTGGATAGCCATTTGATTAGCTGTTCAGGAGTCTTATGGCTTGGGGGTAGAAGCTGTTAAGAAGCCTTTTGGACCTAGACTTGGCGCTCTGGTACTGCTTGCCATGCGGTAGCAGAGAGAACAGTCTATGACTAGGGTGGCTGGAGACTTTGACCATTTTTAGGGCCTTCCTCAGGCACCACCTGATATAGAGGTCCTGGATGGCAGAAAGCTTGGCCCCAGTGATCTACTGGGCCATACTCACTACCCTCTGAAGTGCCTTCAGGTCGGAGGCCGAGCAGTTGCCATATGAGGCAGTGATGAAACCGGTCAGGATTCTCTCGATGGTGCAGCTGTGGAACTTTTTGAGGATCTGTGGACCCATGCCAAATTGTTTCAGTCTCCTGAGGAGGAATAGGTTTTGTCACGACTGTCTTGGTGTGCTTGGACCATGTTAGTTTGTTGGTGATGTGGACACCAAGGAACTTGAATCTCTCAACCTGCTCCACTACAGCCCCGTCGATGAGAAAGGGGGCATGCTCAGTCCTCCTTTTCTTGTGGTCCACAATCATCTCCTTTGTCTTGATCACGCCAGGTCTCTGACCTCCAACCTATAGGCGGTCTCATCGTTGTCGGTGATCAGGCCTACCACCTGTGTTGTCGGCAAACTTAATGATGGTGTTGGAGTCATGCCTGGCCATACAGTCATGGGTGAACAAGGAGTACAGGAGGGGACTGAGCATGCACCCCTGAGGGGCCCCCGTGTTGAGGATCAACGTGGTAGATATGTTGTTACCTACCCTTACCACCTGGGGGCGGCCTGTCAGGAAGTCAGGATCCAGTTGTAGAGGGAGGTGTTTAGTCCCGGCTTTCTTAGCGCAGTGACTGAGCTATAGTCAATGAATAGCATTCTCACAGAGGCGTTCCTTTTGTCCAGGTGGGCAAGGGCAGGGTGGAGTGCAATAGAGATTGCATCATCTGTGGATCTGTTGGGGCGGTATGCAAATTGGAGTGGGTCTTGGGTTTCTGGGATAATGGTGTTGATGTGATCCATGACCAGCCTTTCAAAGCACTTCATGGCTACCGACGTGAGTGCTATGGGTCGGTAGTCATTTAAGCAGGTTACCTTAGTGTTCTTGGGTACAGGGACTATGGTGGTCTGCTTGATACATGTTGGTATTACAGACTCAGTCAGGGACCAGGTTGAACATTTCAGTGAAGACACTTGCCAGTTGGTCAGCGCATGCTCGGAGTACATGTCCTGGTAATCCGTCTGTTGACCTGTTTAAAGGTCTTACTTTAAGGTCTCACACAGTCGTACGGAACAGCTGATGCTGTCATGCATGCTTCAGTCTTGCTTGCCTAAAAGCAAGCATAGAAGTAATTTAGCTCGTCTGGTAGGCTCGTGTCACTGGGCAGCTTCCCTTTGTATTTTGTAATAGTTTGTAAGCCCTGCCACATCCAACGAGTGTCAGAGACGGTGTAGTAATATTCAATCTTAGTCCTGTATTGACGTTTTGCCTGTTTGATTGTTCGTCTCAGGGCATAGCGGGATTTCTTATAAGTGTCCAGGTTAGAGTCCCGCTGCTTGAAAGCGGCAGCTCTACCCTTTAGCTTAGTGCGGATGTTGCCTGTAATACATATCTTCTGGTTGGGGTATGTACATACCGTCACTGTGGGGATGACATCATCGATGCACTTATTGATGAAGCCAGTGACTGATGTGGTGTACTCCTCAATGCCATCGGAAAAATCCCGGAACATATTCCAGTCTGTGCTAAACATTCCTGTAGCTTAGCAACTGCGTCATCTGACCAATTCTTTATTGACTGAGTCACTGGTTCTTTCTGCTTTAGTTTTTGCTTGTAAGCAGGAATCAGGAGGATAGAATTATGGTCAGATTTGCCAAATGGTGGGCAAGAGAAAGCTTTGTACACGTCTCTGTGTGTGGAGTAAAGGTGGTCTACAGTTTTTTTTTCTCTCTGGTTGCACATTTAACATGCTGGGAGAAATTAGGTAAAACGGATTTAAGTTCACCTGCATTAAAGTCCCTGGCCACTAGGAGCGCACAGTTTGTGGTGGTAAATAGGCAGCTATGAAAAATATAGATGAAAACTCTCTTGATAAATAGTGTGGTCTACAGCTTATTATGAGATACTCTTCCTCAGGCGAGCAAAACCTTGAGACTTCCTTAATACTAGATTTGGTGCACCAGATGTTGTTTACAAATATACACATACCGCCAACCCTTGTCTCCTGGAGCCAGCTGTTGTATCTTGCCGATGCAGCGTAAACCCCGCCATCTGTATGTTATCCATGTCGTTGTTCAACCACGACTCTGTGAAATTAGTTTTTAATGTCCTGTTGGTAGGATATTCCTGATCGTAGCTCATCTATTTTGTTGTCCAATGATTGTACATTGGCTAATAGGACTGATGGTAGAGGCAGATTACCCACTCGCCATCGGATCCTTACAAGGCACCCCAACCTACGTCCCCTATATCTGTCTCTTTCTCATGCGAATGACAGGGATTTGGGCCTTGTTGGGTGTCTGAAGTAAATTCTTTGCGTCCGACTTGGTAAAGAAAAAATCTTTGTCCAGTACGAGGTGAGTAATCACTCCAGAAGCTCTTTATGGTCATAAGAGATGGTGGCAGAAAGATTATGTACAAAATAAGTTACAAATCAAGAAAAACAACAAACACGATAGTTAGGAGCCCGTAAAACGGCAGCCATCGCCTCCGGCGCCATTACTAAACGCCGCTTTCTGCCATAGCTAGACGTAGTGGTCTGGTTTCTGCCATAGCTAGACGTAGTGGTCTGGTTTCTGCCATAGCTAGACGTAGTGGTCTGGTTTCTGCCATAGCTAGACGTAGTGGTCTGGTTTCTGCTGCTCTGGGGGATTGGTATAGTTTACCATTCACTGCTTGTAGGTAATTTAATATATTTATGCCTTGCTTGGGCAGTGAGCTGCCCTGAAGGAGCAGAGCCTGTATCACTAAGACTTGCATTAATGATTTAATAAATGGTTAAACATATTTATGGTGTTTCCTTTCTGAAATAAAGCAAAGCCAGTTCAGAAAGGGAACCCAAGTACCTGCCTCAGCTGATGCATTAGCTGAGATTTCACCAATTAGATGCTAGTAACAATAATGCCTACATTATTTGGAGGTCCATTTAAGTTGACAAAAATTGGATGTAATAAATGTATCACTAGTCACTTTAAACAATGCCACTTTATGTAATGTTTACATACCCTAAATTTCTCATAAAATATGTATATACTGTACTCTATGCCATCTACTGCATCTTGCCTATGCCGTTTGGCCATCGCTCATCCATATATTTCTATGTACATATTCTTATTCATTCCTTTACACTTGTGTGTATAAGGTAGTTGTTGTGAAATTGTTAGATTACTTGTTAGATATTACTGCACGGTTGGAACTAGAAGCACAAGCATTTCGCTACACTCGCATTAACATCTGGTAACCATGTGTATGTGACCAATAAAATTTGATTTGAACTTTGTAATTATTACAATAGCAACATTGTTGTAAGCTGACAAAAAGTTAAATCATGGTTTCATCAGACCAGAGAATCTTGTTTCTCGTGGTCTGAGAATCCTTTAGGTGCCTTTTGGCAAACTGCAAGCAGGCTGTCATGTGCCTTTTACTGAGGAGTGGCTTCCGTCTGACCACTCTACCATAAAGGCCTGAATGGTAGAGTGCTGCAGAGATGGTTGTCCTTCTGGAAGGTTCTCCCATCTCCACAGAGGAACTCTGGAGCTCTGTCAGATTTACCATCAGGTTCATAGTCCCCTCCCTGACCAAGGCCCTTCTCCCCCCGATTGCTCCGTTTGGCCAGTTCTTAGAGGAGTTGGTGGTTCCAAACTTCTTCCATTTAAGAATAATGGAAGCCACTGTGTTCTTGGGGACCTTCAATGCTGCAGAATTTTTTTGCCACCCTTCCCTAGAACTGTGCCTCGACACAATCCTGTCTCGGAGCTCTACGGACAATACCTTCGACCTCATGGTTTGGTTTTTGCTCTGACATGCACTGTCAACTATGGGACCTTATATAGACAGGTGTGTGCCTTTCCAAATCATGTCCAATCAATTGAATGTAACACAGGTGGACTCCAATCAAGTTGTAGAAACATCTCAAGGATGATCAATGGAAACAGGACGCACCTAAAATCAATTTCGAGTCTCAAAGTAAAGGGTCTAAATACTTACGTCAAGGTATTTCTGCTTTATGTTTTTCATATATTTGCAAACTTTTCTAAAAACCTGTTTTCGTCTTGTCATTATGGGGTGTGGATTGATGAGGAATAAAACATATTTAATCAATATTAGTTGTACGGCTGTAACGTAACAAAATGTGGAAAAAGTCAAGGGATCTGAATACTTTCCGAATACACTTTAGAGCTTAATAGAACCCCCCCCCCACCACCACCACACCTCCCGGCATAGACATGGCTTTGACTCTTAAGGGTTAATTAGGGTATTCCTTACTTGTGGTGAGGGTTGTTGACACCAGTTGACCTTTGCTCCCCATTTTCCAGGACAGTGCAGACAGTGACTGAATATTCAGTAGCAGGTTTCAGGTCAGGGAGAGTGATGCTGTGTGAGGACGTGGTAGTGATGTGTGGTTCTGTCCCTGGACAGTGGTAGGAGATCTGGTAATTGATGTTGGGTTTGGTCCAATCCTGGTGGCTGGCTCCAGCTAACAGCAGCTGATGTGGAGTCTACTGATTTAACAGTCAGCTGGTCTAGGAGCAGGAAGTACTAAGGGAAAATACATAACTGTTAGTGTTACAGTTACAGTTTAACTCCAGAAATACACTACAGGAAGAAAAGTTGTCAAAGTAGAAAAGGTAATCTCGCAATTCCATTTGATATGTGAAGAAATAAGCTGAAAAGAGAAGTTGGATATGTAATTGTAACGGTTGTCGTCGGATTGAGACCAAAACGCAGCGGGTATATGTGTACTCATCTTCTTTTATTACGGAAAGAAGGAAAAAACAAAATAAACATGTACACCAAACGAACACAACGACGAATAAACAGTCCTGTAAGGCCATAAGCTATACATGGAACAATCTCCCACAAACACTAAACCAAACACATACCCATATATAGGACTCTCAATCAGAGGCAACGAGAAAACACCTGCCTCCAATTGAGAGTCCAACCCCAATAAACAAAACATAGAAATACAAAAGACTAGACAGAACATAGAAATCCCCTAACATAGAACAGTACCCAAAAACCCGGAAATAATAAATCAAACACCCTACTAAATAAACCACCACCCCGAACCACATAAAACAAATATCCTCTGCCACGTCCTGACCAAACTACAATAACAAATAACCCTTATACTGGTCAGGACGTGACAGCCCCCCCCCCCCCCCCCCCCCCTAAAGGTGCAGACCCCGGATGCACCTCATAAATAAAAAAAACAAAACAACAACAAAAAAATCCCCCTAAACTAAAGGGAGGGCAGGGAGGGTGGCTGCCGTCACCGACGGCACTTGTGCTACACCCCCCCTCCCCAACCCACCTATACAGGAGGTGGTTCTGGCTCCGGCCTACTGTCCTCCAGAATGCAGACAGACTTGCTCAGTTTCGGGCCGTAGGCAGACTCCCATCGTTCCGGATCGTAGGCAGACCTCTTCCGTTCCACACTGTAGGTCGACTCATTTGATACACAGTTAATCATATTTAGTTCCGGATCGTCAACAGACTTACTCAGTTCCGGTTTGCTGATAGACTCCCTTGGTTCCGGGTCATAGGCAGACTCACCCGGTTCTGGGTCACAGGCAGACCCCTTCGGTTCCGGGTCGCAGGCAGACCCCTTCGGTTCCGGGTCGCAGGCAGACTCCTTCGGTTCTGGGTCACAGGCAGATTCCCTTGGTCCCGGGTCGCAGGCAGACTCCCTCGGTTCCGGGTCGCAGGCAGACTCCCTCGGCTCCGGGTCGCAGGCAGACTCCCTCGGCTCCGGGTCGCAGGCAGACTCCCTCGGTTCCGGGTCGCAGGCAGACTCCCTTGGTTCCGGATCACAGGCAGTCTCCCTCGGTTCCGGACTAGACACTGTTGCCGGATACTCTGGACTGCCACCCACCTGCGCCCTGGCCGGATACTCTGGACTGCACACTGGTGCCGGATACTCTGGACTGCACACTGGTGCCGGATACTCTGGACTGCACACTGTTGCCGAACTCTCGAGGCTGGGCTGACGCACTGGAAGTCTGATGCGTGATACTGGTACTGGATGTGCCAGTCTGGGGACACACACCTCAGGGCTAGTGCAGGAGCGGGAACAGGCCGAGTCGGACTGGGTTGATGCACTGGAAGCCTGATGCGTGGTGCTGGTACTGGAGGTATCAGCCTGGGAACACGCACCTCAGGGCTAGTGCGGGAGCGGGAACAGGACGAGTCGGACTGGGTTGACGCACTTGAAGCCTGATGCGTGGTGCTGGTACTGGAGGTATCAGCCTGGGAACACGCACCTCAGGGCTAGTGCGGGGAGCGGGAACAGGCCGGGTTGGACCGGGTTGACGTACTGGACCGTAGAGGCGCACTGGCGGTCTCGAGCGCAGGACTGACATCCCCCATATTTCCTGGATGCCCACTTTCCCCTGGCAAATGCGGGGCGCTGGTACTGCGCGTACCGGCCTACTAAATAAACCACCACCCCGAACCACATAAAACAAATACCCTCTGCCACGTCCTGACCAACCTACAATAACAAATAACCCGTATACTGGTCAGGACGTGACAGTAATGTAACATAAATTAACAGTTTCCTCTATATTAATTTAATAACGGCGCTGTGCCTCTGCTAAATTGTTGCCGCCACACCCCAAAAATGAAAAATATATAAATGAAAATAAATACCAATATAAATTAAAAGAATTCTGTAATTATAAATCCTTTCCACAATATCAAGTGTTTAACACTGTAGTACTGATAAAGTTAAAGCAAGCAGAGGCAGATCAACTCCTTGACATAATGACTCACACTAATGGAAGAAAGAATGAATTCAGATATTAGAATAAACGTTTATTGATTTCAACACATAACTGCCTCATGAGATGAAGAATTCACCATCATATATTTCTCATCAGGGAAGATACTGTACCTTTACATCGCATGCTGTCACATCCATTATGATTAGTTAGTAAAAATGTATTTTGACTACAGATCCATAATGCATTCATTACACATCTATAAGTATTTCATGAACGTGTTATAACAGGTCTCAACCACATTATTAAAGGACTAATTAAATATATTCATAGCATATCTATAGCACATTAATGTCATGCTTTGCAGGAGCTCATATGTAGGTATCTTTATAGACGCATCATTACAATAACAGCGTAGTGTCATCATTATGGCTGTTCTCTAAAGTGTACTTCTGGCATGCCAGTGTTAGTGAACATGCCAAAAGGCCAAACCAGATTATGCTGATATATAGCCTGTACCAGCCCCATTTCCCCCACCAGCTGGTATATAACTTTTTATTCTTCTCCTTGATGTCAATAATGCATGAAGATCTCCACAGATCTTCGGCGTGAATCCGTCAGGGTAAATTTTACAGATCAAAACGTGTAGTTGAGACTCATATGATAACTCTTTCGTAACTCATTAACAGACCTCCTCCACATCACAATAAAATGGGTCATACTGTTCTAACACATACATGAAGGGTCTATGTATGAATTATATGCAGTCAAGGTAAAGTTAAATCTATTTTCCCAATCATAAACCATTTATAGCTAAGCACATTTATAGCTAAGCACTTCGTGGTAATTAACTGTGCAGTTTGCCACTCTGAAATATAACACCAACATTAAATGTCTACAGTGCATTCGGAAAGTATTCAGACCCCTTGACTTTCTCCACATTTTGTTACATTACAGCCTTATTGTAAAATGGATTAAATAGTTTTTTCCCTCATTGATTGTCAATGTCCAACTGGACACCATAGATAAAATATTTTACAAGGTACCTGCTCCTAAAATCAAAGCTGTTCACTTCATGTGTCGATAATTTCACTAGCCACAATCCACGATCCTCTTGCTCTTTAGAAACACACGATATTAACACCATACTACTCCTGGTTACTATGACTACATCCACTTTCCCCAACGCCTTCTTCACCGTCCTCGTGACTTCAAAAGGGTTTCCCAAATAAACATTCTTATCCAAAGAACGTACTCCAACATGCAACGATTCATCAGACTCATTTTCCACATACATTTTTGCCCTTTTTGTTCCATTCTTTGACTTCACTGTTCTCGCTAACTGTACTCAACGTGCTTTCAACTTCAAATGACACTTCTGCTTCCGCCATCTCACCCCCTCTGACATGCACTGTCAACTGTGGGACCTTACATAGACAGGAATGTGCTTTTCCAAATAATGCCCAATCAATTGAATTTACCACATGTGGACTCCAATTAAGTTGTTTATTTTATAAACATGCTTAACTGATGGACACAACACTATGTTAAAGGAAATATGAACATTTTAGCTAGCAGCTAGGTAAGCCCCTGGCACAATGTCAACATGTTTTTCAAATCGGTCAATAAACGTTACAAAATCGTCATCAAACTCATGAAACATTCAGTAAAAAATTTAATTTCACTATTACATTGTATTTTTGCACATTACAAACCTTTGAAAACAGGAAAAATTATGAGGCAGGAACCAGCTGCATTCATATTGACTGCAGAGGACAGATGACAGGATAATGACATTACTTCCTTCTTAACAATTTTTCTTATTTTAAATGTGCACATGTACAACGCCAGTCATGAAATAGTGAACAAATAAAGGTTAACTAAATGTTAAATTCGTTTTTTGACGATTTTTGTAAAAGCAAGAGGTCAACCTCTCACCCTATCCCCCCATGCAGCCAACATGGAAAGAGTCTAATGTTCCTGTCTCAAATTTTTTCCTGTTAAAGGTCCCGAATGTGCAAAAGTACAATGTAAATCTTAAAATAGTGAGATAGTTAACTGTTAACTAAATGTTTCATGAATTTTACAACGATTTTGTAACGTTTATTGTCCTAGTTAGAAAATGTGTTTACATTGTTCCAGCTGCTGTATTTGCTAGCTACAGCTATTTATTAGTGAATAAGAGGGGAATGCTATCTAGTGTTAACACTTTGTTAGAAAGTTTTACTCACTAAAATAGTTAATGTGACTTGCGAAAGCAAACGTCCCACTTTAAATCTTTCTTATATTTTATATTATTATTATTATTATTTGAAACGCTACTCCTTTTACACCATAGGCCAACGGACACTGAAGTTGGATTTTGTAAAAAAATATATATATATATTTAAATAGCAACGTCCTGCTCCTTCCCTGACTTTTCCTAAATATTAATATTTTACATTGCTCAGTTGTCAGAATTTTTTAATCACGAACAGAAACATATTTAGAGGCTGTTTACAATATTTAGAGGCTGTTTTTCTTTTTTACAGCTGTTAGTTAAGAGGCCAAGACAAATTGGTCATAGGGCTTGGTACCCTTGCGCTTATGCATCTCTTTCCTCACTGAATTAATGTTGTCAATGGATGAATGGGCATTATACAACGGGTAGTTCTAATCCTGTATTCTGATTTGTTAAAACCGCATTTCAGTCAGTGTCTATTCCACAAATTACCACCGGCTAAATCTATGACATTAAAATGCCTATTTACTCTGTTCCATCTGACTGCGCAATTTATAAACTTAATCTCCACTATAAAAGCGTCTAGACATTATCTCACATTTCTTTTAGACTAACATTTTGTTTTCAACAGCAGATATTTGTATAAACCTTGCTGTCTGTCTCCGACATTTGCAACATTGTTTCAATATTCAAATTCGATCTCCAGCTGTCCAATAGTAATGACAAGTCAGTAGTCAGGATGAGACAGACAAGCAAGCAGCGGTTCTCAGTCAGTCAAAATCATGAATCAACTGGCATAATTTTTATGGATATATACAAAGAAATGTAATTTGAAAAAAGGTAAAACGAAATGAAGTGCAGCTAGTTTGCAGTCTTTCCAGCTTCAGGTTGAAGTGATTGTGTTAGCTGTGTTTGTTGGCTAGCTCCTCGGAACAAGTGTCCTGACGAGAGGGCACATCTTCCAAGCCATGTGAAATCGCGCCTCATCGGCTCATTGTTATGGATCTATCTAAATAAATGTCTAGAAAACAGATTAACTAATGCAAATGCGGCTACTGTTGATATTCTGGCTACGCTATTTGATGTGACTAAATTAGCCGTAGTTGGCTAGCTAGCAAGCAAGGGATAAGAACATTGGCAACCAATATGGCAATGGAACATTTAGAACGAACGACTGGGTCCATAGAATGACTGCGTCCATAGATACAGAACAAAAAGACTGAATAACTGGGTCGTGCTCTGGCTACCGAACTGATAGAACGAATGACCAACCGGTTTGGGTAGCAATCCTAGATTTGTGTCAGGACTATATGTTGTGGACATTTCTGGGATCTTTTATTTCAGCTCATTAAAAATGAGACCAACACTTTACATGTTGCGTTTATATTTTTGGTTTAGTATAAGTTGTTGGGAAAGTGGTAAAAATGTATGTTTTTAAAAGTTGACAGAAAATGTAGTTGATGCGGTTACTACACTGAAAGAAAACAAAAACGCAACATGTAAAGTGTTGGTCCGTTGTTATATCTATATATGCCTACAGGGGTCCTAAAATTCAAAATCAAGGAGCTAAATGACCCTTTGTATGACCATCTTAAAACAATTCCATATGTTAGCTTAGTAGAAGCCCAGCCCGGGCCCTTAGACTTTAGGGTTTTTTCTTCATGGAAAATTACCATGTAGTTATTTCTATGAGTCTTCAATGGGGACATTTATTTGAATGGTTTGAATGTGAATATTCGTTAAATCTATTCAAGAAAAGTCCAACTGAAAAATGTCAATAGAAGAAATTCTTTGGCGAAGTCCTCAGCAATTGTTTTATGTGCTACATCTGGAAAATGTTTATAAAATGTTAATGTTTCAATTTAACATTCTGTGTTGTGTCCATCAGTTAAGCATGTTTATAAAGGCTTTATGAATGGGAAAATATAAATGACATTACATTGACTAAATAGAATTCATACATAGACCTTTAATGTTGTTGTTATAGATCAGAGTAGATTGGACTTTACACTGACTGCATATGTGGGACCCATAGTAACATTAGAGAATGCATTATGGATATGTAGTCAAAGTAAATTGTTACTCATTAGTTCATTTACATTATTTTATTTTTTTACTTTGACACCATACATCATTTTTAAGTAGAGAACTTACTTGTGGTGAGGGTTGTTGACACCAGTTGACTTTGCTTTCCATTTTCCACCACAGTACAGACAGTGACAGAGTACTGAGCACCACATTGCAGGTCAGAGAGAGTGATGCTGTGTGAAGATGTGGTAGTGATGTGTGGTTCTGTCCCTGGACAGTGGTAGGAGATCTGGTAATGATGTTGGGTTTGGTCCAATCCTGGTGGCTGGCTCCAGCTAACAGCAGCTGATGTGGTGTCCACTGAGTCAACAGTCAGCTGGTCTGGAGCAGGGAGTACTAAGGGAAAATATAGTATTGTTAGTGCTACAGTTTAAAGTTATTTAAAATTCCCATCAGTTATATTTTTTTCCCCTCATACAATGGTAGGCCAACTAGGCTTGAATGCATTATTTGCGGTTGAATTTATGACATGTTGTTGGCAGTAGCCTACCTGACTGCTGGCCTATAAAGGGCAGGAGGGAACGGACAGTAGTCCATATAAGCCACAATATCCAAAGCCAAGTGGAATCTGTTTGGGAACATTAAATATGTTTTCACAACTAAATAAAGTGCATTAACGTATTCAGATACCTTAACTTTTTACAAATTTTGTTACGTTACAGCTTTATTCTAAATGGATTCTACTGTTTTTTTTCTTGCTCAATCTACACAATAGCCCATAATGACAAAGCAAAAACAGGTCTTTAGAAATGTTGGTAATTCATGATTTCTTTATTTTATTTTTCAGACCCTTTACTCAGTACTTTTTTGAGGCACCTTTGGCAGCGATTACGGCCTCGAGTCTTCTTGGGTATGACGTTACAAGCTTGGCACACCTGTATCTGGGGAGTTTCTCCCATTCTTCTCTGATCCTCTCAAGCTCTGTCAGGTTAGATGGGGAGCGTTGCTGCACAGCTATTTTCAGGTCTTTCCAGAGATGTTTGATCAGGTTCAAGTCCGGGCTCAGGCTGGGCCATTCAAGAACATTCAGAGACTTGTCTCGAAGCCTCTCCTGAGTTGTCTTGGCTGTGTGCTTAGGGTGGGTGTCCTGTTGGAAGCTGAACCGTCTCCCCAGTCTGAGGTCCTGAGGGATGATGCAGTGTTTCCTCCAGACGTGACGCTTGGCATTCAGGCCAAATAGTTCAATCTTGGTTTTCATCAGACCAGAAAATCTTCTTTCTCATGGTCTGAGTCTTTAGGTGCTTTTTGGCAAACTCCAAGCGGGCTGTCATGTGCTTTTTACTGACAACTGGCTTCAGTCTGGCCACTCTACCATAAAGGCCTGACTGGTGGAGCGCTGCAGAGATTGTTGTGGAAGGTTCTCCCATCTCCACAGTGTAACTCTGGAGGTTTGTCAGAGTGACTATCGGATTCTTGGTTACCTCCCTGACCAAGGCCCTTCTCCCCTGATTGCTCAGTTTGGCTGAGCGGCCAGCTCTCGGACGAGTCTTCACGGTTCCAACTTATTCCATTTAAGAATGATTGAGGCCACTATGTTCTTGGGGACCTTCAATGCTGCAGAAATGTTTTGGTACCCTTCCCCAGTGTGTGCCTTACTTATGTAAATAAGGTATTTCTGTTTTGTATTTTGAAAACATTTGCTAAATTGAAAAAAAAAATGTTTTTCGCTTTATCATTATGGGGGGTTGTGTGCAGATTGCTGAGAAAATTTCATATTTAATCAATTTAAGAATAAGGCTGTAACGTAAGAAAATGTGGAAAAAGTCAAGGGGTCTGAATACGTTCCGAAGGCACTGTATATTTCATTAAACTGTTGACAGCCCCTCTCTCTGCACACTCAAGAAAGGAATGAAGGAGATAGAGAGAGGAGGTGATGGAAACACTGGTGAGATTCTGTAGCTAAAATGAATGCCTATTAATTATAACAATATAAATTTGAGGTGTTCTGGTACCTCCCAATTTACGAATGTTGTGTTAATAAATCCTACTGATAAAGTTAATGCAAGCAGAGGCAGATCAACTCCTTGACATAATGACTCACAGGAAGTGGAAGAAAGCATGAACTCAGATATTATTAAAATGTTTACTGATTTCAACACCAAACTGCATTCTGAGATCTGGGGAATTCACCATCACATATTTGTCTTCAGGAAAAAAACTTCACATCCCATGCTGACACATCCATTATGATTAGTTCATTTACATTAGTCATTTGATACCAAGTCAAAGTTGTATAAACTTTGACACCAGACAAAATACTTAATAAGCAGAGTACTTTCTTACCTGTGGTGAGGGTTGTTGACACCAACTGACTTTGCTTTCCATTTTCCAGCACAGTGCAGACAGTGACAGAGTACTGAGTACCACATTGCAGGTCAGACAGAGTGATGCTGTGTGAAGATGTGGTAGTGATGTGTGGTTCTGTCCCTGCACAGTGGTAGGAGATCTGGTAATGATGTTGGGTTTGGTCCAATCCTGGTGGCTGGCTCCAGCTAACAGCAGCTGATGTGGTGTCCACTGAGTCAACATTCAGCTGGTCTGGAGCAGGGATAACTAGCAGAAACACAATATTGTCAGTGCGACAGTTTATATCAAGAAATACAGTACCTGTCAAAAGTTTGGACACACCTACTCATTCCAGGGTTTTCTTTATTTGTACTATTTTCTACATTGTAGAATAATAGTGAAGACATCAAAACTATGAAATAACACATATGGAATCATGTAGTAACCAAAAAAAGTGTTAAACAAATCTAAATATATTTTATATTTGAGAATCTTCTAAGTAGCCACCCTTTGCCTTGATGACAGCTTTGCACACTCTTGGCATTCTCTCAACCAGCTTTGACCAGCTTCAGCTGTGTACAGTACCAGTCAAAAGTTTGGACACACCAAATAATTTCAGGGTTTTTCTGGAAGTGTGTTGGGTCATTATCCTGTTGAAAAACAAATGATAGTCCCACTAAGCCCAAACCAGATGGGATGGTATATCACTGCAGAATGCTGTGGTAGCCATAATGGTTAAGTGTGCCTTGAATAAAATAATTGACAGTGACACCAGCAAAGCACAATCACACCTCCTCCTCTATGCTTCATGGTGGGAACCACACACGCGGAGATCATCCGTTCACCTACTCTGCGTCTCACAAAGACACGGCGGTTGGAACCAAAAATCTCAAATTTGGACTCATCAGACCAAAGGACAGATTTCCACCGGTCTAATGTCCATTGCTTGTGTTTCTTTGCCCAAGCAAGTCTCTTCTTCTTATTGGTGTCCTTTAGAAGTTGTTTCTTTGCAGCAATTCGACCATGAAGGCCTGATTCACGCAGTCCCCTCTGAACAGTTGATGTTGAGATGTGTCTGTTACTTGAACTCTGTGAAGCATTTATTTGGGCTGCAATTGCTGAGGCTGGTAACTCTAATGAACTTATCCTCTGCAACAGAGGTAACTCTGGGTCTTCCTTTCCTGTGGTGGTCCTCGTGAGAGCCAGTTTCATCATAGCACTTGAGGGTTTTTTCTACTGCACTTGAAGAAACTTTAAAAGTTCTTGACATTTTCCTGATTGACTGACCTTTATGTCTTAAAGTAATGATGGACTGTCATTTCGCTTTGCTTTTTTGAGCTGTTCTTGCCATAATATGGACTTGGTCTTTTACCAAATAGGGCTATCTTCTGTATACCAACCCCACCTTGTCATGACACAACTGATTGAAATGCAGTAAGAAGGAAAGAAATTCCACAAATTAAATTTTAACATGGCACACCTGTTAATTGAAATACATTCCAGGTGACTACCTCATGAAGCTGGTTGAGAGAATGCCAAGAGTGTGCAAAGCTATCATTAAGCCAAAGGGTGGCTACTTTGAAGAATCTAACACTTGTGTGGTTACCATGTGATTCCATGTGTTATTTCATAGTTTTGATGTCTTCACTATTATTCTACAATATAGAAAAATAAAGAAAAACCCTTGAATGAGTAGTTGTGTCCAAACTTTTGAATATATATACAGTGGGGGAAAAAGTATTTGATCCCCTGCTGATTTTGTACGTTTGCCCACTGACAAAGAAAGGATCAGTCTATAATTTTAATGGTAGGTTTATTTGAACAGTGAGAGACAGAATAACAACAAAAAAATCCAGAAAAACTCATGTCAAAAAATGTTATAAATTGATTTGCATTTTAATGAGGGAAATAAGTATTTGACCCCCTCTCAATCAGAAAGATTTCTGGCTCCCAGGTGTCTTTTATACAGGTAACGAGCTGAGATTAGGAGCACACTCTTAAAGGGAGTGCTCCTAATCTCAACTTGTTACCTGTATAAAAGACACCTGTCCACAGAAGCAATCAATCAGATTCCAAACTCTCCATATTGGCCAAGACCAAAGGGCTCTCCAAGGATGTCAGGGACAAGATTATAGACCTATACAAGGCTGGAATTAGCTACAAGACCATCGCCAAGCAGCTTGGTGAGAAGGTGACAACAGTTGGTGCGATTATTCGCAAATGGAAGAAACACAAAAGAACTGTCATTCACCCTCGGCCTGGGGCTCCATGCAAGATCTCACCTCGTGGAGTTGCAATGATCATGAGAACGGTGAGGAATCAGCCCAGAACTACACGGGAGGATCTTGTCAATGATCTCAAGGCAGCTGGTACCATAGTCACCAAGAAAACAATTGGTAACACACTACGCCGTGAAGGACTGAAATCCTGCAGCGCCCGCAAGGTCCCCCTGCTCAAGAAAGCACAGTCTGAAGTTTGCCAATGAACATCTGAATGATTCAGAGGACAACTGGGTGAAAGTGTTGTGGTCAGATGAGACCAAAATGGAGCTCTTTGGCATCAACTCAACTCGCCGTGTTTGGAGGAGGAGGAATGCTGCCTATGACCACAAGAACACCATCCCCACCGTCAAACATGGAGGTGGAAACATTATGCTTTGGGGGTGTTTTTCTGCTAAGGGGACAGGACAACTTCACCGCATGAAAGGGACGATGGACGGGGCCTTGTACCGTCAAATCTTGGGTGAGAACCTCCTTCCCTCAGCCAGGGCATTGAGAATGGGTCGTGGATGGGTATTCCAGCATGACAATGACCCAAAACACACGGCCAAGGCAACAAAGGAGTGGCTCAAGAAGAAGCACATTAAGGTCCTGGAGTGGCCTAGCCAGTCTCCAGACCTTAATCCCATAGAAAATCTGTGGAGGGAGCTGAAGGTTCGAGTTGCCAAACGTCAGCCTCGAAACCTTAATGACTTGGAGAAGATCTGCAAAGAGGAGTGGGACAAAATCCCTCCTGAGATGTGTGCAAACCTGGTGGCCAACTACAAGTAACGTCTGACCTCTGTGATTGCCAACAAGGGTTTGCCACCAAGTACTAAGTCACGTTTTGCAAAGGGGTCAAATACTTATTTCCCTCATTAAAATGCAAATTCATTTATAAAATTTTTGACATGCGTTTTTCTGGATTTTGTAGTTATTCTCTCTCACTGTTCAAATAAACCTACCATTAAAATTATAGACTGATCATTTCTTTGTCAGTGGGCAAACGTACAAAATCAGCAGGGGATCAAATACTTTTTTCCATCACTGTGTATATATATATATATAATGGGAATGATTCAAGTGCAACGGTCAATGACATCATATATATATATATGTATATATACATACACACACACATACAGTGCCTTCAGAAAGTATTCATTTTTCCACATTTTGTTTCATTTCCTCATCAATCTACACACAATACCCCATAATGACAAAGCAAAAAACGGTTTTGAATTTTTTCCTAATTTATATAAAATAAACTGAAATATCACATTTACATGAGTTTTCAGACCCTTTCCTCAGTACTTAGTCGAAGCACCTTTGGCAGCGATTACAGTCTTCTTTGGTAGGACGCTGCAACCTTTGCACACCTGTATTTGGGGAGTTTTGCCCATTCTTCTCTGCATATCCTCTCAAGCTTTGTCAGGTTGGATGGGGAGCATTGCTGCACAGCTATTTTCCGGTCTCTCCAGAGATGTTCGATCGGGTTCAAGTCCGGGCTCTGCCTGGACCACTCAAGGGCATTCAGAGACTTGTCCCGAAGCCACTCCTGCGATGTCTTAGCTGTGTGCTTATGGTTGTTGTCCTGTTGGAAGCTGAACCTTCACCCCAGTCTGAGGTCCTGAGTGCTCTGGAGCAGGTTATCATCAAGGATCTCTCTGTACTTTGCTCTGTTCCATCTTTGCGTCGATCCTGACTAGTCTCCCAGTCCCTACCACTGAAAAACATCCCCATAGCATGATGCTGCCACGACCCTGCTTCACCGTAGGGATGGTGCCAGGTTTCCTCCAGACGTGACGCTTGGCATTCAGGCTAAAGAGTTCAATCTTGGTTTTCATCAGACCAGAAAATCTTGTTTCTCATGGTCTGTGAGTCTTTTGGT
This sequence comes from Salmo salar, assembly GCF_965601325.2. NCBI lineage: Eukaryota > Metazoa > Chordata > Actinopteri > Salmoniformes > Salmonidae > Salmo > Salmo salar. The sequence continues at coordinate 11,930,492 of NC_138294.1, forward strand.
GCCTTTCTGCAAACTCCAAGCGGGCTGTCATGTGCCTTTTACAGAGGAGTGACTTCTGTCTGGCCTGATTGGTGGAATACTGCAAAGATGGTTGACCTTCTGGAAGGTTCTCCCATCTCCACCGAGGAACTCTAGAGCTCTGTCAGAGTGACCATCGGGTTCTTGGTCACCTCCCTGACCAAGACCCTTCTCCCCCAATTGTTCAGTTTGGCCGGGTGGCCAGCTCTAGGATGAGTCTTGGTGGTTCCAAACTTCTTCCATTTAAGAATGATGGAGGCCACTGTGATCTTGGACACCTTCAATGTTGCAAAAGTGTTTTGGTACCCTTCCCCAGAGCTGTGTCTCGACACAATCCTGTCTCGGAGCTCTACGGATAATTCCTTCGACCTCATGGCTTGGTTTTTGCTCTGACATGCACTGTCAACTGTGGGACCTTATATAAACAGGTGTGTGCCTTTCCAAATCATGTCCAATCAATTGAATTTACCACAGGTGGACTCCAATCATGTTGTAGATACATCTCAAGGATGATCAATGGAAACAGGATGCACCTGAGCTCATTGTCATTGCATTGTCATTGTGGAATATTGTGTGTAGATTGAGGAAAAACAACAATTTAATCAATTTTAGAATAAGGCTGTAACGTAACAAAATGTGGACAAAGTCAAGGGGTCTGAGTACTTTCCGAATGCACTGTACATTAGCTTGTAGTACATGAACTCCAGATTGCTGGCCTGCCAATGACCAAAGCAAAGCTAGGTACTCCTCTGTTTCAGCTGTTCTGGGCAAATTAGCTCTTTGGAGAACAAGGTGATGTATACAGGGACTTTTGAGATGTTTGGATCTTCTTAATTTGATTTGTGGATCCAAATAAAGAATTTAAAATGTGTGTGTAATTTCAGTATGTTTGTGTGCAGTGAATGTGTGTGGGTTTTGTGTGAGAGTGTCGATGTAGTGTTTGAGTCTATATATAGTGTGTGTGCATATAGTATTCTGAGGGTGCATTGAGTCAGTGCAAGATAGGGTCACTGCAGATAGTCTGGGTAACCATTTAATAAACTATATAGCAGTCGTGTGGCTATTTATCAGTTGTATGGCTTGGGGGTAGAAGCTGTCTCAGAGCCTGTTGGTCTGAGCTGATGCTCCGATACCATTTGCCGCATGGTAGTACAGGGGTAATAGAGGGGTAACAATATGATAACTAGTAAAGGAAATGTCCTAAAGAAAATGTGTGTGACTCTGCACATAGTAGCCGATCTGTTGCAGTGTCCGGAAGGGAACTGTGGGCTTTGTTACTGGCGTTGGAGTTATAACGTTGCCTAACCTTTCACCCTAATATTTCCTCACCGACCTCATTGAACAGTGGCACGCTCTGCAGTGACAGAAGTCTTAGCCTAATGCTACGTCCATAACCAAGTGGAAAGGTAGTATTTGCCATGTACGACTTGGAAAATTCCTCTTGAACGTCCCCTCCAACTGGTAATTACTAGATATGCTGACCTCTGACGTCACATACTAAGAAAATGACCTCCAGAACAGCATTTATGGCAGTTAAATGCAACAATAAAAAGCAATCTATGAATATCGTTTTGTAACAATAATAATTTGTTTACAAGCATGGTTAATGCAGTTTGTTGGCTTTTAGCCAATTGCAGTTTCTCAATGAGTTCAAAGCATGTGAATGCATCCAACGTGTATTACGACTTCACAACTGGTACTTAGCACCTTCCCACTTTGTTATGAACGCAGCATTTCTCCGTCAACTTATGCTGCATTCATAACCAAGTGGGAAGGTAGTGTCGTTAATACTAGAGGTGTGCCGAGTAGGCAGACAAATTAGTATTTTTTATTTAACATTTATTTAACTAGGCAAGTCAGTTAAGAACAAATTCTACAAATAAGAAAAATTCAAATAAGAACTAATTATTATTTACAATGACGGACTACCCCGGCCAAACCCGGACGACGGTGGCCCAATTGTGCGCCACCCTATGGGACTCCCAGCCGGATGTGATGCAGCCTGGAATCAAACCAGGTACTGCAGTGACACCTCTTGCACTGAGATGCAGTGTCTTAGACCACTACACCACTAAGGAGACCGAGTGGCGTAAAGGATATGAGCAATTTTCTTGATACGATTATGATTAGAGTATTTTTTGTATTATTCGTGATCGAAAAAATATATACATTTTCGTGTGCCAGCACTTATCTTTCTCATGTCAGTCAGTCAAGTGAGGTGCTGCTACATCGTCTAAATAGCTCAACTGGCTAGTTTGCCTGTCTGTAAAGAGAAGGGCGGGCTGTATATTGATCCTGCTGTTCTGATTGGATAGAGTGAAGCTGTATTTCCATGTCCACTCGCTTCATAATTTCACCCGATCACTTTCACTTCTGTTTCGGTGTGATCATTCACGTTAGCCTGCTGCTATGATAATTCACATGGCAAGGACGTTTGCTATCAAGCTATCAATGTGCTTAATATCTAACAAACGGGCGAGGGTTGGGAAAAAAAGATGAAACGCGCATTCTGACTGATAGCAAAATGGGCTGTCCACTGCAAGTTGAGGACACAGACACAGGTCAAACACACACACCCCTCCGCAACTCCTAATCTGCAGGTTGTTTGGCCTATAAACGTACAGGGAGAAAGGTATTTGCCAACTACTTAGGCATGTTAAAACATTGACGTTTTTTACAAGCACGAGTATCATCCGATCCGACTGTCAACTGTCAATTTACAGATAAGATTACGAATACGAGTATGGCCATGTCGGCACACCCCTAGTAATTACCAGTTGGATGCATTCACATGCTTTGACCTCATTGATAAATGCCGATAAGTTAATGGCCAACAAGTTGCTAGCTATTTGTTTAACCTTCATTTGACTAGGCAAGTTAGTTAAGAACACATTCTTATTTACAATGACAGCCTACACCGGCCAAACCCGGACGACGCTGGGCCAATTGTTCACGCCCTATCGGACTCCCAATCACGGCCGGTTGTGCCTCTAGCACTGAGATGCAGTGCCTTAGACCGCTGCGTCACTTGGGACCCCAAGTGTAAACTAAGTGTTCAAAAAACATATTGATAGATAGTTTTTTATAAATAATGTTTTGTTGTTAAATTTAACTGCCAAAAATGCTCTTATCGAGGTCCTTAGTGTCTTGTTTTGTACGCTTTGTACAAAATAATAAAACGCAGAACTACAGGATGTTTCTTAACATAACTCTTTATTAACTAGGTACAACTACATGTTAGCCTATCTCCAACCACGATCAACTGCCCATGACCTAACCGTCTGGGTGGTCTTAACCAATCACCGCACAGTATGATACGGCGGTAAAATGCATCCAATTATAATTCAGTATGTATTCACATATGAATATTACATCCCCCTTCTTTTAAACAAAATACAAATGTTTTACATATTCTAAGATTTTCTTTTGGATACATGCTCTGTAGTTTGAACTCAAGGTAAGTAACCATTTATATTGCATACTACACCAACTGAATCAACATAGACTCTGAAACAATGATCCAACATACTGTTACTTTTCAAACAAGGGATTCTCAGCAACTCAGCTTCACTGTAGAAATTACATCTTAACATTTCAAACAAATACAATACCAAAGCATGTCAAGTCAACTTTCAATAACAAGTTTACAGTCGAACTCTTTTAGGGCAGCGATCCGCCTACACCCTTTGACATTTCATAGGTCGAGGAGAGCTCTGGGCTTGACCTCTCTTCCTGACCTTGTGCGATATGATGTTGAGCATGCGTCTGTGTCAGTCAACAGCTCTTGTGGTGTTGCAGGTAAGTGTGGTGTATGTTGTGCTGTGTGTGTGTTTAGTCCATCACGTTCTCTTTCAGGGGAACAGTTCATCTCATCAGTGTGTTGTTCTTTTGTGTTCAGTAGGTGACGACGATTGCAGCGGTACACCGCTCCTTCTGCTGTGCGGACGTGATATGAACGTTCAGTGTCAGCTGGCTGGATGACGACTGCTGGTTTCCAGAGGCCATGCTCCTGGATTCTAACTGACTCTCCGTCGATCAGTGGTGGCAGTGGTCTAGCTGACCTGTCGTAGTATCGCTTTTGTTGTTGTTGTCTCTGTGCACGTTTTTCCTGCATTTCCTTGTAGCTGACGACCTCAGGTTGCAGCTGCTGGTTGGTGCTGGGAAGGGTTGAACGAAGTCTGCGGCTCATCAACAGCTGGGCTGGTGATTTGAAGTTGTCAACTGGAGTGTTGCGGTATTCAAGGAGACTGAGGTAGGGGTCTCTCTTGTCTGCTTTTGCTTTGTCCATGAGTGATTTAGCAATCTGCACAGATTTTTCAGCAAGGCCATTACTTTGAGGGTAATGTGGGCTTGTGGTGACATGTGTGAACTCCCATGCTTTTGTGAAGGATTCAAACTCATTTGATTTGTAACAGGGCCCATTGTCAGATATTAAAGTCTCTACAATGCCATGCCTGGCAAAGGCTGCTTTCAGCTTGTGTATCACAGCTGCAGATGTGGTGCTGTGAAGCTTGTCGAGTTCGAAGTATCTGCTGTAGTAGTCCACTGTTACGATGTAGTCCTCGTTGTTCCAGGTGAACAGATCGGTTGCCACAACCTGCCAGGGTCGGTCTGGGATACAGTGAGGTAACATTGGCTCTTTGGTGTTTGAGGGGCGTCTTTCAAGACAGATGGTGCATCTACCAACAATGTCCTCTATTTGTTTGCACATTCCAGGCCAAAACAAAATGTCCCGTGCTCTCTGTTTGCACTTTTCCATGCCCATGTGTCCAGCATGGATCTTTGTCAAAATCTCTTCTCTGAGACTGGTAGGAATAATGATTTTCTCTCCTTTGAAAATGATTCCGTTGATCTGTGATAGTTCATCACGATGGTTCCAGAATTCTGAGACGCTCTGAAGGCATTTTCTCCTCTCCTCAGGCCATCCATCCTGTATGACTTTCCTCAGCTGTGTGAGTTGTGAGTCCTTGTCTGTTTCTGCTTGGATCTCCTTCAGTTTCGTGTCACTAACTGGTAAGTTGCTGTACACAGTGTGCACTTGCATGTCCATGCCCTCACTGAGGCTGCTGTCCTTGTAGGTAAGAAACTTCCTGGAGAGTGTGTCTGCGACAGGGATGTCTTTGCCTGGACGGTGAGTGATTGTGAAGTCGTATTTTTGTAGTTGAAGGATCATTCTCTGTAGCCTTGGCGGGGCTGCAGCTAGTGGTTTCCTCATGATTGACTCAAGGGGCTTGTGGTCGGATTCCACAATGACTTGTCATCCATATACGTACTGATGGAAACGTTTACATCCGAACAGAATGGCATAGAGCTCCTTTTCGATTTGAGCGTAGTTGATTTCACAGTCTGTGAGAGATTTGGAAGCGTAGCCGATGGGCTTTCCTTCTTGCAGTAGCACTGCACCTAGTCCATACTTCGACGCGTCCACTTGGAGTCTGAGCTCTTTGTTGGGGTCGTAGTAGGCAAGGATTGGTCCTGGTTCTCTCGTGATCAAGTCTTTCACATTCTGGAAAGCAATGTCGTGTTGCTTGTCCCAAAGAAACTCACTGGACTGCTTTAGCAGTTGACGCAGGGGTGCATTAGCATTGGAGAGGCTGGGTGCGAACTTGGCTAAGTAGTTGACCATGCCAAGCACTGTTTCCAGCTCTGCACGGTTCTTTGGTGGCTCCATTTCTTTTATTGTTGAGATCTTCTGTGGATCTGGCTTGATTCCATTCGCTGTGAGAAGATGTCCGAAGTAGCTGACCTCTGTAGCGCTGACTGTGCTCTTCTCGGGGTTGAGCCGGACTCCTCTCTCGCGGGACCTTTGCAGCATCGCGCGGAGGTTTCGGTCGTGCTCCTCTTTGGTTCGACCATAAACAAGGATGTCGTCCACAATTGCCACAACTCCGTCGAGGCCTTCATATACTTCGTCAATCTTTCGCTGAAACTCGTCTTGGGCTGAGATAATCCCAAAAGGCAGGCGACGGAACCTGTAGCGTCCAAACGGTGTGTTGAATGTTGTGAGCTTAGATGACTCTTCTGTGAGCTTGATAGCCCAGTAGCCTGATCTAGCGTCCATGACACTGAAGTAGTGTGCTCCCGCTAGCTTGTGCGTGATACCATCTAGCGTCGGTAAAGGGTAATGGGGCCGTTTGATAGCCTTGTTCAAGTCTCTTGGGTCGAGGCATACTCGGAGCTTGCCTGTGCGTGGTTTCTCCACCACCACTAACGTGTTTACCCAGTCAGTCGGTTCTGTAACCTTGGTGACTATGTCAGATTGCTCCATGCTCTCCAACTCTTTCTTCAGACGGGCACGGAGAGCAAGGGGAATCTTTCTCGGTGGGTAGACCACAGGGGTTGCATCTGGGTCAAGGTGAATGGTACATTCTCCTGGGAATAATCCTATTCCTGTAAAGACATCAGCAAACTCCTCCAGTACATTTTCTGTCTCTACTGGTGCTGTTACTGATAAAACTAGCTTGATGAGGTCCATGTCTAAACATGCTTTAAGACCTAGCACTGCAGGTGCTCTAGTGTCAACAACGTAAAAGTCCAACATCATGTCACTTTCTTTGTATTTGCATTTGAAAGTGCATGTGCCTTTTACTGGGAGCTGTTCACCACCATAACCAGTCAGTCTGCGCATGGTGGGCTGTAGCTCGCACTCAGATGTCAAGCTGCGGTACTTATTCAGAGGAATAATGTTTACCTGTGCACCAGTGTCTAGTTTGAACTTTAGCTTTGTGCCTTGTGTTCCTATCTCAATGTCAGCAAAGGCTTGCTCTGTCTCTGATATGTGACTTTTCTGTGTCACTGAATCAATAAACAGTTCATCATCATTTGACTCTTTGATTGACATTTCATCTTCACTCACTGTGTGTACTGTTTTTCCACGGTAAGCTCTGCACACTTTTGCAAAGTGATTCCATTTACCACATTTAGTACACTGTTTGCCTTTAGCTGGGCAATTTCCTTGTTCGCCATGCACTTTGTATCCACAATATCCACATGTTTTGGGGCGTTTTGAGTCTGTGTCGCTCTGTTTTGGAGTTATGTCTCTCTCCATTCTGAAACACTCTCTCTGGGCACCGGAGGTGTGCTTTGATGTCTGCCTGACTGCGTGCACTGCTTGTTCACGTGATGCGCTCGTGCTGCCGCGCGAAATGGTTTTCATCTGAGCCTGTGCTAGCTCGTGAGATCTGGCTATGTCGATAGCTTTGTCCAGCGTTAGCTCAGACCCAACATTCAAAAGTTTCTCTCTCACTCGCGGTGAGTGTATTCCAAATACAATACGGTCCCTGACCATCTCATCCTTGTTTGCATAATCACAGTCTTTCACAAGCAGACGCAGCTCAGTCACAAACTGTTCAAAAGACTCGCTAGCTCCTTGTACTTTCTCATGGAATTTGTACCTAGCGAAAATTGTATTAGTCTTCGGCACAACATATGCTTCAAAACGATCGTAGTATGTTTTCAGTACCTTTGATTCAGCCTCGGTAAGTGTCCATGTGTTGTAAATATCTCTCCCTTTTTCACCGATCCAGAGGAGCAGGTAGCTACATTTTTCCTCTTCTCCTCTTTCCTTCAGAGGACCCGTGAACATTAGCTCCACATGCTGTTTTTACTTACGCCATGCATCGGGTAAGTTTGTAGACTCCCAGTCCATTCGAGGTGAAGGAACTCCAGAAAAACCCATCTTTTAAGACCATTTACTCTGACACCATGTCTTGTTTTGTACGCTTTGTACAAAATAATAAAACGCAGAACTACAGGATGTTTCTTAACATAACTCTTTATTAACTAGCTACAACTACATGTTAGCCTATCTCCAACCACGATCAACTGCCCATGACCTAACCGTCTGGGTGGTCTTAACCAATCACCGCACAGTATGATACGGCGGTAAAATGCATCCAATTATAATTCAGTATGTATTCACATATGAATATTACACTTAGTAGGTGACATCAGAGTTCAACATGTGTGAGAAGTTGAAGCTCAGAGATTTCCCACTAGTAATTACAAGTTGAAGGGGCATTAAAGTGCATTTTTCCCAGTCGTATGTGGTAAATACCACCTTCCCACTTGGTTATCAATGCAGCATAATATTAAAAAACATTAGTGCGTCTGTGGTAGCAGTGGTAGCCTAGCCCTAGAAATAGTATGCCAAATTTAGGATATTGACTTACATTTGGATATTGTCTTTTTCATTTAAATGTTTATTATTAATATCAAATGTTTGGCATTCTATTTATAGGGATATTGGCAGCATATTGTTGCACATATTTCATTTTATTCTTCCACCTCCACATTAATTGATTAATCACTTTTTTTCCATAGTAGCTGATAGTCATAGGACTAGCTCTGGTCCGGGGCGTTAGTGCGCGTTTCACTTCTAAAATAACGCTTTGAACACAACGACTGTAATTAGCGCAAAATAGTATGCTGCGTCATCGAGATATGTGTGCAACAAAAGTTCAACATTCACCTTCTGCTACCATTTCTGTCAACCCGTTTACGCATACGTTCGATAAATCCAACATATTGCAACAGCCTCTGCAACGCAATCGTGCAAGGCAAACGCAGCGTTCTATTGGAAATGAATGTACTTCTGGTTTACCAAAACGCAAACTTCAGTCACTCTGTTCAAAGCGTAAGATAGAAGAGGTATGCGCACTAACACTCTGGACCAGAGCTATGGAAGGAGGAACTGAAGATTGAAGCTCCAATCTATTTCGCTAGGTGGCGACAATAGTCCAGACAAAGTATCAAGGATTTTCTACACACCGATACACCAAGGCTTTTGCACTATTATTACCAGTACAGCGTACATGGTCTGTAGGGACCTATTATATTACCAATACAGCATACATGGTCTATAGTGACCTATTATATTACCAGTACAGCATACATGGTCTATACTAACATATTATATTACCAGTACAGCATACATGGTCTATACTGACCTATTATATTACTGGTACAGCATACATGGTCTATACTGACATATTATATTACTGGTACAGCATACATGGTCTATACTGACCTATTATATTACCAATACAGCATACATGGTCTATACTAACATATTATATTACCAGTACAGCATACATGGTCTATACTAACATATTATATTACCAGTACAGCATACATGGTTTATACTAACATATTATATTACCAGTACAGCATACATGGTCTATACTAACATATTATATTACCAGTACAGCATACATGGTCTATACTGACATATTATATTACCAGTACAGCATACATGGTCTATACTAACATATTATATTACCAGTACACCATACATGGTCTATACTAACATATTATATTACCAATACAGCATACATGGTCTATACTAACATATTATATTACCAATACAGCATACATGGTCTATACTAACATATTATATTACCAGTACATCATACATGGTCTATACTAACATATTATATTACCAGTACAGCATACATGGTCTATACTAACATATTATATTACCAGTACAGCATACATGGTCTATACTAACATATTATATTACCAGTATAGCATACATGGTCTATACTGACGTTGTACTGTTAAATAATAAGCAGTTACGTTTCTTTGCTAATACATCAGGATTTCTATTTCTTAAGCTGCTTTGCCAGTCCACTTAACTCCATAACAGTTTCTGATAATATAATGTTGGGATTTCATTACAAAATAAAAACATAAACAGCCTAAAATTCTCATTTGAATATCCAATGTGACAAAATTATGTCGCCGGCTGGGTTTTGAACCCGGGTCATATGTGCAAGAGCAGACTGTGTTAGCCCACCATGCTAAGATAAGGGTCAAGTTACCTATGGTTGTTTTCCCCAATCACTTTGCCAAATTTTCACAACAATGAACTTAACACAAAAATCTAAAACAGATCATCAAAATGTCTCATGTTTCAAAACACATAGTTACAATGTGGACGGTGTCTTCTCACACATCCAGTGGAGGGCCGTTGTGCATGGTACGTCGTTCCAACTCTTTAGTGGGTCTGATACCTTATTTGAGAGTTGAGCGCAGTCTTCACCCTGATCTGCATCATTTGGTTCCCCATCCCTCCAATACCTATAAACAAGACAACAAAATAGACGGCAAAAAGTAATTAAAAAAGCAATCAAACAGGCTACAGCCCAGATAGACGGTAAAAAGTCACCTGGAACACCACAGATAATCAGACGGTAAAAAGTAACCTGGAACAACACAGATCATCAGACGGTAAAAAGTCACCTGGAACACCACAGATAATCAGACGGTAAAAAGTAACCTGGAACAACACAGATCATCAGACGGTAAAAAGTAACCTGGAACAACACAGGGAAACAGAAGGTAAAAAGACATCCAACACATACATATGACATTTACATTTTAGTCATTTAGCAGACGCTCTTACCCAGAGAGACTTACCGTTGGTGCATTCATCTTAAGATGACAAGGTGGGACAACCACATATCACAGTCATAGTAAGTACATTTTTCCTCAGTAAAGTAGCTATCAGCAAAGTCAGAGTTAGTAAGGGGTGAAAAAGTAAAGTGTGAGTGTTAGTTCATGAAAGGCTTTTTGGGGGTGTGATGGGGGGGGGTTATGTGGGATGATTTAAGCTACTTTCTGAAGAGGTCGGCTTTCAGATGTTTTTTGGAAGATTGGCAGGGACTCTGTTGTCCTAGCTTCAGGGGGAAGAGATTGGACTGGGCTTCCGTAAAGGTTGGCCAAGAAACCAGAGGTGGGAGAACTGAGTGCTCGGGTTGGGAGAGAGCTGATCAGAGATGCACGCTCAAGTCTTTTGAACAGAAAATAAAAAAAGGATACCGGTCTGTAGTTTTTGATGTCAGAGGAGTCGAGTGTTGGTTCCTTGAGGGGATCGGATCGGGACATTTTGAAGTCAGAGGGGACGCAGCCAGTGGTCAGGGATGAGGGAGGAGAGAAGGTCTCCAGAGATGGTCTGGAGAAGGGAGGAGGGGATGGTGGGCAGGTTGTCGGGTGGAAGTTACATTTTCCTCCTTTTTCACTCAGCTGCCCACAGCCCTGTTCTGTAAGCTCGCAATGAGTCACAGCCACAGGGCAGGAGGGGAGGGCCGAGCCGGCCGGGAGGAAAGGGGACAGTGCGAGTCATAGGATGTGGAAAGGGAGGAGAGTAGGGTCAAAAAGCCAGAATCGGGAGACAGGAGGGAGAAGGATTTAGCAGAAGGGAGAGATGATAGAATAGAAGAGGAGAGAGTAGCGGGAGAGAGAAAGAGCGAAGATTGCGACGGCGCATAGCCATCTAGATAGGGGCTGAGTGGTTAGGGATGGAGGTGAGGGAGACAAAAAAGGAAAGAAAGTAGTGATCAGAGACCTGGAGGGTGTTGCAGTGAGATTAGTAGGAGAACAGAGACCTGGAGGAGGGTTACAGTGAGATTAGTAGGAGAACAGAGACCTGGAGGGGGGTTACAGTGAGATTAGTAGGAGAACAGAGACCTGGAGGAGGGTTACAGTGAGATTAGTAGGAGAACAGAGACCTGGAGGGGGTTGCAGTGAGATTAGGAGGTGAACAGCCTCTATTAAAGTTGAGGTCAAGCGTATTGCCTGCCTTGTGAGTGGGAGGGGACTGGGGAAAGGTGAGGTCAAAAGGGGCAAGGAGAGAAAACGAATCGGAAATGAAGGAAAGAAATTAATCAAAGGCAGACGTCAGGAGGTCTAAGTCGCCAAGTACGAAGAGCGGTGACCCATTGTCAGTAAATAAGCTTTAAGATGTCAAGCTCATTGAGTAACTCTCTAAGGGCACCTGGTGGGCGATAGATAACAACAATGTTAAGCTCAAGTGGACAATTGACAGTGACAACATGAAATTGAAATGAGGAGATGGACAGGTGAGAGAGGGAGACAAGAGAAAATCTCCAGTTAGGAGAACTGAGTAGTCCTGTGCCATCACCACGACGACCAGATGCTCTCGAACTATGAGAGAACACGTAGTCAGATGAAGAGAGAGCAGTTGGAGTAGCAGTGTTCTCTGGGGTGATCCATGTCTCCGTCAGAGCCAAAAAGTCAAGGGACTGAAAAGCAGCATAGGCTGAGATGAACTCTGCGTACTTGACCGCAGATCGGAAAACCAGGAATTCCACATGGGTTGTGCGTGCATGGTACACTAAATTAGAAGGGTTGTAGTCAAAGGGTGGGGAGTGTCTGTAAAGCCTACAGGGAGAGGAGCGAACAGGTACAGAACACACTAATAGTTGCCAAATCTACAAAAGAGCAAAATGAGATCATCAGAAAAGAACTAGGTAAGACACTCAAGTGAGAGAGTGGTGTGGAGCCTTCCTTGAACATCTCTGCAGAACAACTCGGCAGAACCACCTTTATTTCGACGACCATCTTAGTTTTGGCAACGAGACCACCACTGACACGACAGCTGCCGCTGAGGAAACAGGGAAGACTGAAGTACTAACACTAAATGCTAATTGCCTTTCAAAGGTGAAGAGCACACCTCCAGGTACTCATTTCTGACTGCCTAGGCGAGGAGGAACCACCCCCTCCAATACAGCCACTGATTACCAAAACAACAACAGTCCCAAATTGCCCTGCCCCTTAATCCTGGTTGACGGGTCAACAATCACCTGGAAGTTATGAGCAGTCAGCAGTTCACGCACCAAGTGCTTAAAGTAGATGGCCCTAGCTAGGGAAAAGACAGTACTAGACAACAACAAATTAGGACAAATGATATGTATCACTCCTGGAGATATCATGAGCTATAAAATTAGCTATAACATTAATCACACTGAGATGGAGCCTCAGAAACTGGTTATGTACACTCAGAAAAAAGAGGTGAAGCCACTCCCCCTTCAATTCAGGAGTCCTAGCTATAGAAGGAAGCACATAGAAACAGACAGTAAAAAGTAATCCAATACCAACACAGATAATCAGACGGTAAAAAGGAATTTGTTACAAATTAGACTGTAAAATATCATCCAGAACAAGTTCACTCACGTAGTGCCAGGTGCTGATGATTGGCCTAATGCGCCATCGTTAATCCACTCCCAAACCCCCTCTGTATTGGTGTCATGGAAACCAAGATAGATGTCCAGGCATCCACTCCATTCATGGATAAATTCCTATTGTTTTGTCACAAAGAAAATATCCAGTCACAAAGAAAAGATCTTGAATCACATACAAACATACTTTTGTGTCAGGATTATTCACATTTTATTTTGGAGGGGGGGCTTGCAAACATTGGTTAAAGATAGTGACATGATAAAGTGAAAAACAAACAGGAGTTGAAATAGAAAGAAAATGTTGAAATGATCAAAACATATATTGACTAACTCCCTCTCACCTGTTCCTTTTTGCTGTTAATGATCACCAGGTGTGCTCCTCGCTTCAGACAGTCCTGCCTGCTCTCTGTCCAGGATTTCTTCTCAGTAGAGAGGTAGTACCAACTGGACTCAAACTTCTGCCATCCTTGGGGACAGGAGCGTAGAGGTTATTTCATGACAAACCCATGATAGCGATCACATTTGTCTACATCAGGGACAAAATAGCACCTTATTCCCATACGTAGTGCATTACTTTCAACCAGGACCCAAATGGCATGGTCATTTAGAAACAACAGTGTCCTTGGTGACTTTCAGTGGGAATGGAAGCTTGTCCTTTCAGTTCCCCAAACTGTTTTGACCTAGATTCAATCAGATCAAGTGTTAAGGCGACTGCAGACAGCTGCATAGCGGATGTTTTGCTTGTGTTGGAGGTGGAACTGTGTTAGAGCCGTGAGTGGCTGCTCTTGTGACCAATGTCACGAAGCCACAACCACCTCACTTGTGTTAGAAGTTCAGAACGAGAAAGTGTAGGCTATATAGAAATAATGATGGTCGAATGGAAAAATCATTCAAATAAATAATGCAGATTCTATCATTAGAATCATTACAGTGTTCGAATGTGTAAACAAGGCTGCATGGGATCTCTTAATGCGAATCTGTGCAGCCAATTGCAATGTCTGCATTAGGTACACTGAGTGTACAAAACATTAGGAACACTTGCTCTTTCCATGACATAGACTGACCAGGTGAATCCAGGTGAAAGCTATGATCTCTTATTGATGTCACCTGTTAAATCCACTTCAGTCAGTGTGGATGAAGGGGAGGAGACAGGTTAAAGATGGATTTTTAAGCCTTGAGACATGGATTGTTTATGTGTGCCATTCAGAGGATGTATGGGTAAGACAAAAGATGCCTTTGAACGGGGTATGGTAGTAGGTGGTAGTAGGTGTCAGGCACACCGTTTTGAGTGTGTCAAGAACCGCAAAGCTGCTGGGTTTTTCACACTCAACAGTTTCCTGTGTGTATCAAGAATGGTCCACCACCCAAAGGACATCCAGCCAAATTGACACAACTGTGCATTGTAGTCAGTATGGACCAGCATCCCTGTGGAATGCTTTTGACACTTTGTAGAGTCCATGCCCTGAAGTGAGGCTGTTCTGGGGGCAAAAGGGATGAAAGTCAATAATAGGACGGTGTTCCTAATATTTTGTACACTCAGTGTATAATGCCAGGAGCTGCTTGTGGATTTGACAGCTCTAACGCAGTTCCACCTCTGACACCATCAAAACAACTGCTATGTGGATGTCAGCTAAACCGGATCTGATTAAATATACCCCTTACTGAACATGAACTGATCTGCTCTAGTCTATTTGAAATATCCAAAACTCCAAAAATATGCTTTCCTTGGTTGCTTTCCACAGAAACCTTTTTTTAAACAAAAGTCTGACCCCTACTTACTGAGAAATGAACCATCACACCAAAAGGTCATTTTTGATTAATCAACACAGCTCCATCCTGTTTACTTTCCAAACACTGGGAAGACACACATGACAAACCAGATGCCTACTCAGCAGCCTGGTATCAACTGATAAGCGTCCACAGCCAGCTGCCTTCGCAGAAGCCTGATATCAACTGATAAGCGACCAGAGCCATCTAAGTACACAAAAATCTGTCTTTACTGACAAATCTACGTGTTTTTGCCAACTCTTTGAATAATCTACATCAAGGGTTCTTAAACATTTTCAGCTCAAGATCCAAATTAGAAATTGACCTTACTCCCATGACCTAAATTGTCCTCCAATGTCCCAAATTATGAAGAAATAGTGTGTAGATGTACTCATAACTTGCAACCCACCTCCCACATGATCAGGGCCCACTTTCAGTCCCGACCCATAGTTTAAGAAACTCTGGTCTACATGCAGAGTATTGCACAATTGATCATCCAACTAACGAAATTATCAGATTTATCTTGTATCCGTTACATGTCCGTTTAGGTTAAAAATACATTGTGTTGGATGGGCACAGCATAAGTTAAAAATGAAATAACACTCATTTCGAGGTAATCCAATGGATTACATTAAATGACTTGTATTGTAATCCGTCCAACCCTGATCGGTAAAAATGCACAAAATCAAGCGCACCTAAAATATATATTTTTTTGAAAACAATTAGGCTGCTATTTGGATCAAGCCAGGCCCCCAGTGTCCGGTCTGGAGCATGAAGTCAAGTGCTCTGTTGGTCGCCCACTGCATAGCAAACTAGCAGTGCCCAAAAAACCCTGGTCTGCCTTAGAAAGACGAAATCCATTACTATCGCTAGAACGGCCCCATTTTTTTAAGATGCTGTTTTGGGCTCAACAATTTGTTTACTAAGATCAAGTTTGATCCCCTAGGTGAATTATTTGAAAGTTTTCTACAAATCGGGATATTTAATTAAATTGTGATAAATTCTGATCACTATGTTGTCGTCACACAGGACCACGTGCTGACACAGACCAATCACGGGCCGGCAGGCTTAGAGGCGGCTCACGCCCTGATGCACGTGCTCTCAGGCAGGATGAAAACGACTACATCGACCATGATGCTTTGCTAATTACGGCTGCTTTCAACATGTTGCTTAGCTATTTTCTGGGTGACATTCAGCCCCATTCAGCAATATGGCACGCTTCAAATTAAAATACATCCGGCTTCATTCGCCATCAGAACTTCTCCATAATAAATAAGTGGACGACGTCAGCGTTATCACTATGTACTGGTCTTAATGTCTATGGCTCTAGCAGATCTGGAGTACAGTGAAACAGTCAGTTGATCTAGCACAGTGGTTCCCAAACTTTTTATAGTCCCGTACCCCTTCAAACATTCAACCTCCAGCTGCGTACCCCCTCTAGCACCAGGGTCAGCGCACTCTCAAATGTTGTTTTTTGCCATCATTGTAAGCCTGCCACACACACACTATACGATACATTTATTAAACATAAGAATGACTGTGAGTTTTTGTCACAACCCGGCTTGTGGGAAGTGACAATGAGCTCTTACAGGACCAGGGCACAAATAATAATATAATAATAACCAATAGTTTTGCTCTTTATTTCGTCATCTTACATATAAAACCTTATTTGTTCATCAACAATTGTGAATAACTCCCCACAAGTTAATGAGGTGGGTGTGCTTGAAAGGATGCACATAACTCTGCAATGTTGGGTTGTATTGGAGAGAGTCTCAGTCTTATACCATTTTCCACACACAGTCTGCCTGTATTTAGTTTTCATGCTAGTGAGGGGCGAGAATCCACTCTCACATGGTATGTGGTTGCAAAGGGCATTCTTGTCTTAACAGCACTGTTTGCCAAGGCAGGATACTCTGAGCGCAGCCCTATCCAGAAATCTGGCAGTGGCTTCTGATTAAATTCTATTTTCACAGAACCGCTTGCTGAAATTTCGATGAGGCTCTCTCGTTCAGATATCGATAAGTGGACTGGAAGCAGGGCATG
The DNA here is from genome assembly GCF_965601325.2 of Salmo salar. NCBI lineage: Eukaryota > Metazoa > Chordata > Actinopteri > Salmoniformes > Salmonidae > Salmo > Salmo salar. Next base: position 11,947,300 of record NC_138294.1, read on the forward strand.
AAAGGGATAACAAATTCAGTTGTTTGTGTCGTCCTTTTCGGGAAAGTACCTCCGTAATTGCGCACCCAGCTCACTCAGGTGCATCGCTATATCACATTTGACATTGTCCATAAGCTTTAGTTCATTTGCACACAAAAAAAATCATACAATAATGGAAAGACCTGTGTGTTGTCCTTGTTAATGCAGACAAAAAATAGCTCCAGCTTCTTAATCATAGCCTCAATTTTGTCCCGCACATTGAATATAGTTGCGGAGAGTTCCTGTAATCCTAGATTTAGATCATTCAATCGAGAAAAAACATCACCCAGATAGGCCAGTTGTGTGAGAAACTCGTCATTATGCAAGCGGTCAGGCAAGTGAAAATGATGGTCAGTAAATAAAACTTTAAACTCGTCTCTGAATTTAAAAAAACGTGTCAATACTTTGCCCCTTGATAACTAGCGCACTTCTGTATGTTGTAAAAGCGTTACATGGTCGCTGCCCATATCATTGCATAATGCAGAAAATACACAAGAGTTCAGGGGCCTTGCTTTAACAAAGTTAACCATTTTCACTGTAGTGTCCAAAACGTCTTTCAAGCTGTCAGGCATTCCCTTGGCAGGAAGAGCCTCTCAGTGGATGCTGCAGTGTACCCAAGTGGCGTCGGGAGAAACTGCTTGCATGCGCGTTACCTCTCCAGTATGTCTCCCTGTCATGGCTTTTGCACCATCTGTACAGATACCAACACATCTTGATCACCAAAGTCCAATTGATGTCACAAAGCTGTCCAGTACTTTAAAAATATCCTCTCCTGTTGTCCTGGTTTCCAGTGATTTGCAGAAGAGGATGTCTTCCTTAATTGACCCCCCATAAACGTAACGGACATATACCAGGAGCTGTGCCAGGCCTGCCACATCTGTTGACTCATCCAGCTGTAACGCATATAATTCACTGGCTTGTATGCGAAGAAGTAATTGTTTCAAAACATCTCCTGCCATGTCACTGATGCGTCGTGCAACAGTGTTGTTTGATGGAAGTCATTGTCTGTATAGTTTTTTTGGCCTTTTTCCCCAGCATTGTCCCAGCCATATCCGCGGCAGCAGGAGGAATTAAGTCCTCCACAATAGTATGGGGCTGACCTGTCCTAGCCACTCGGTAGCTTACCATATAAGAAGCTTTTAGCCCCTTCTTATTAATGGTATCTGTTGCTTTTATACGTCTTACTACTCGAAAGTCGTCTTTATTCTCACTCCAAAAACTGTGGCTTATTTTTCAAATTGTCATGTTTTGTTTCTAAATGGCGGCATTGCGCGTTCCCCAGTTTGGGAATACCTAATCTAGCCGATCTGGAGTACCACAAAAGAATCAAGTCATTTTCAAGTTTCTTACCACTGCTCTGTTTGTTTAGCTCTTCCTTCAAGTGGTCTCTCTCTTTAGTCAGGTTGTTCAAACTGGACGTCTGGAATCTCGCTGCAGAGTAGTAATGACCAATGACTCGGTTATCTGTCGAAATAGAAACATATACATTTTTTGGACAATTTTATAAAACAAAATTCAGCCACACAAGTGGATATAGTATACACATGTGCTTACATCACTGAGGACAACACAGTAATTTCCCCACTGTGGTCCTTTGAACATCTAAATATTAAACTTCTGATGATGAAGAATGTAAACTCAGCAAAAAAAGAAACGTCCTCTCACTGTCAACTGCATCTATTTTCAGCAAACTTAAAATATGTGTAAATATTTGTATGAACATAAAAATATTCAACAACTAAGACATAAACTGAACAAGTTCCACAGACATGTGACTAACAGAAATGGAATAATGTGTCCCTGAACAAAGGGGGGTCAAAATTAACAGTCAGTATCTGGTGTGGCCACCAGCTGCATTAAGTACTGCAGTGCATCTCCTCCTCATGGACTGCACCAAATTTGCCAGATAGCCCTCACCCTCCGATCCAACAGGTCCCAGACGTGCTCAATGGGATTGAGATCTGGGCTCTTCGCTGGCCATGGCAGAACACTGACATTCCTGTCTTGCAGGAAATCACGCACAGAACGAGCAGTAAGGCTGGTGGCATTGTCATGCTGGAGGGTCATGTCAGGATGAGCCTGCAGGAAGGGTACCACATGAGCGAGGAGGATGTCTTCCCTGTAACGCACAGCGTTGAGATTGCCTGCAATGACAACAAGCTCAGTTCGAAGATGCTATGACACACCGCCCCAGACCATGACGAACCCTCCACCTCCAAATCGATCCCGCTCCAGGGTACAGGCCTCGGTGTAACGCTCATTAGTTCGACGATAAACGCGAATCCGACCATCACACCTGGTGAGACAAAATCGCGAGTCGTCAGTGAATAGCACTTTTTGCCAGTTCTGTCTGGTCCACGACGGTGGGTTTGTGCCCATAGGCGACTTTGTTGCCGGTGATGTCTGGTGAGGACCTGCCTTACAACAGGCCTACAAGCCCTCAGCCCAGCCTCTCTCCGCCTATAGCGGGGACAGTCTGAGCACTGATGGAGGGATTGTGCATTCCTGGTGTAACTCGGGCAGTTGTTGTTGCCATCCTGTACCTGTCCCGCAGGTGTGATGTTCGGATGTACCGATCCTGTGCAGGTGTTGTTACACGTGGTCTGCCACTGCGAGGACGATCAGCTGTCGGTCCTGTCTCCTTATAGCGCTGTCTTAGGCGTCTCACACTACGGACACTGCAATTTATTGCCCTGGCCACATCTGCAGTCCTCATGCCTCCTTGCAGCATGCCTAAGGCATGTTCATGCAGATGAGCAGGAACCCTGGGGATCTTTCTTTTGGTGTTTTTTAGAGTCAGTAGAAAGGCCTCTTTAGTGTCCTAAGTTTTCATAACTGTGACCTTAATTGCCTACCGTCTGTAAGCTGTTCGTTTCTTAACAACCGTTCCACAGGTGCATGTTCATTAATTGTTTATGGTTCATTGAACAAGCATGGTGAACAGTGTTTAAACCCTTTACAATGAAGATCTGTGAAGTTATTTGTTTTTTTACGAATTATCTTTGAAAGACAGGGTCCTGAAAAAGGGACGTTTCTTTTTTTACTGAGTTTATTAGTGAAAACATAATAAACGTATATAAACTTACAGTAGACAGACAGGCCTATGATCCCAGCTAGTAGGAGAACATACAGAAGCCCCAGACACACTGCAGCAACTCCGGATGGTCTCTTCCACCACTGAAAATTAGCTGAATATCAAGGTATTAAAAACTCTTTCGGGTAATGTTAATTTTTTTTTATATCATCCAGAATTGTGAGGAGACTAATAGGTACTCGTCTGAGAAAGTGGTTTGTGTGTGTGTGTGTGTGTGTGTGTGTGTGTGTTTCTCGTTGTATATGTACTTGCATTGATACCTGAAAATGTAACACCAATGTCATCCTTTTTTCTGGGCTTGTTGGCATATGTGTCTTTATCAATATCCATGGTCTGCATTGTTGGATTCTCCACCTGTGTTTGTACAGATTGTCTCTTACATTTTTACACTCAAAATGTGTATCTGTGCCTTATGTATCGTTATTTGAAATACTGGAGGTGAGCTTGACGTAGTTTATTTACTCATTACAGAGGAAACAGTGGGATAGTCCCAAACGTACAAACTCAATTAGTGATTACTCTGCTTAGGTAAAATATTAATATTTTAAACATAAAGTTGTATACATCTAAAAACCCATTTCAAGTGAAATGATGAAGAAAAATCTTACCACGGTCTTTGAGAGTTGAAAAGAGATGCATCCAAATGTATTACATTGGTGTGTAAATATGTCCAATGTAACAGATGTACTGAGTGAGCACGAAATGTAAGATTGGAGTTGTGTGTTTTTTGTCCAAACCACTGCACATTTTGTGTCAACATCAGCATATCCTTTACCTTATCTGGCCAAACAATTATGAACTAATATACCACTGGACGATAGGTTCAGATACAAGGTATCATGTGGTTAACTTGGGCTTATCCAGAAAATGTGTGAGTCAGTATGTGTAACTAAAGTTCACAGTCAACTGAAAGTTCAAGTTACAGAATGCTGCACAGAAATGTGGGGTCATTTGGACTATTAAAAAAACATAAGGACACTTAACAATGCTCAATCACTACATTTTGTTATTCTTGTCTTAACAACAAACCAATATAGACCGTGATACGATTTATTTTCTTCATTTCATCTGTTATGATTATGTCATATTTTATGCATTGTCTGATTCTTATGTAATGTGTTAGAAGCTCTGGGGCGATCATAATACATACAGGACAATTGGTTTAGAGGTATGGAATTTGTGCTTTAAATATGAATGTTTTACCCAATAGGAGCATGTGTTGCTAGTTGGGCAGATTTTGCACCTTTGGGACTATCCCATTGGTTCCTTTGTACTGGGTAAGCTGAATCATGCTAACCTCAAGTTTTTGACGTCTGCAAACGCAGGTGCAGTTGAAAGCAAATAATCAACCAGTCCTTCAATTCGCAAGTGGCTGAAACTATCTTGAGTGGAGCATGGGGGAGCGGCTAGCGAATAAATTATATTAAAAAAAAAAAGATGACTAATGTTATTTGTTTTTAATTATGCCCAGGTCATGAAGCCCCTTGATGAAATGAGGCCTGAGGCAACCTAAGGGTAAGTACGCCAGTGGGGAGGAGGGAAGGAGAGGCGAGAGACAGCAACCGACAAAGCCGACTCGCGCTATAGTAGACTAATAGCTGCCATAGCTAGGTTATTTATCATCCAATATGATTGCGTAATACCTGTCTTGACTGAATCAAACCGGGAGAAGCTAGTTAATACCTAGCTAGCTAGCTAGGCTAATTAAAGCTGCATACGTTTTCTCGTCCTACAGCTACAAATAACAGCAACTCCAATGAGAATATGAATTATTAGATGCTTCAGGATTTTGGCAATGAAGCCCTTTATCTACTTCTCCAGAGTCAGATGAACTGGATACCATGTTTATGTCTCTGCATGAAGTTTAAAGGAAGTTGCTTAATAGCTCTAGCGCAATTGCTAACTAGTGTTAGCGCAATGACTGGAAGTCTATGATATCTACTTGCATGCTAGTTTGCATTGGCACGTGAAACTACAGTGCCTTCAGAAAGTTATCACACCCCTTGATTTGTTCCACTTTTTTGTTGTGTTTTAACGAGATTTGTCTATAAGTACCTCATCTCTGTACCCCACACATACAATTATATGTAAGGACCCTCACCCGAGCAGTGAATTTCAAACACAGATTCAACCATAAAGACCATAGATGTTTTCCAATGCCTCCCAAAAAGGGCACGTATTGGTAAATGGGTAAAAATTATAAAAGCAGACATTTAATAACCCTTTGAACATGGTTATTAATTGCACTTTGGATGGTGTATCAATAAACCCAGTCACTACAAAGATACAGGCGTCCTTTCTAACTCAGTTGCCGGAGAGGAAGGAAACCTCTCAGGGATTTCACCATGAGACCAATGGTTACAGAGTTTTTAATTCCTGTGATAGGAGAACACTGAGGATGGATCAACAACATTGTAGTTAATCCACAATACTAACCTAATTGACAGAGTGAAAAGAAGGAAGCCTGTACAGAATAAAAATATTCCAAAACATGTGTTCTGTTTGCAAAAAGGCATTAAAGCAATACCGCAAAAAATGTTGCAAAGCAATTAACTTTTTGTCTTGAATACAGTCTTATATTTGGGGCAAATCCAATACAACACATTACTGAGTACCACTCTCCAAATTTTAAAGCATAGTGGTGACTGAATCCTGTTATGGGTATGCTTGTAATCATTAAGGACTGGGGAGTTTTTCAGGATAAAAAATAAACGGAATGGAGCAAAATCCTAGAGAAAAACCTGGTTCAGTCTGCTTTCCACCAGACACTGGCAGATTAATTCACCTTTCAGCAGGACAGTAACCTAAAACACAAGGCCAAATCTACACTGGAGTTGCTTACCCAGAAGACAGTGAATGTTCCTCAGTGGCCGAGGTACAGTTTTGACTTAAATCTACTTGAAAATCTATGGCAAGACCTGAAAATGGTTGTCTAGATTTTAAGCAACTGAGGAATCATTGTGAGACAAATCAGAAAGGCAAAATCTGACTATTATGTAACTGCTCTTTTGGATTGTATTTTTTATTTTACCTTTATTTAACGAGGCAACTCAGTTAAGAACGAATTCTTATTTACAATGACGGCCTACGCCGGCCAAACTTGGACGACGCTGGGCCAATTGTGCGCAGCCCTATGGGACTCCCAATCATCGCCGGTTGTGATATAGTCTGGATTCAAACCAAGTTGTCTATAGTGACTCCTCTAGCACTGAGATGCAGTGTCTTAGACCACTGTGCCACTTGGGAGCCCGGCTTGTAATGGTAATGGAAACCCGGCTAAATTCTGGAAAACTGTCAGAGAGACCTGAAAATAGAGAAGAATGGGAGAAACTCCCCAGATACAGGTGTGCCAAGCTTGTAGCGTCATACCCAAGTAAACTTGAGGCTGTAATCGCTGCCAAAAGTGCATCAACAAAGTACTGAGTTCAGGGTCTGAATACTTATGTAAATAAGGTATTTCTGGTTTTTTTCTATATACATTTGCTAACATGTCCAAAAACCTGTTTTTGTTTTGCCATTATGGGGTGTTGTGTGTAGATTGTGGAGTAAAAAAATGCATTTCATCCATTTTAGAATAAGGCTGTAACGTAACAAAATGTGGAAAAAGTCAAGGGGTCTGAATACTTTCTGAATGCACTGCATTATTTATCAAAGTGCAGCTGCTACTACTCTTAAACCTTTGGATGTCATCTACCATACATTCTTAGAAAAAAGGATTCTGAAAGGGTTCTCGGCTTACCCCATAGGAGAACCCTTTTTGGTTCCAAGTAGAACTCATTTGGGTTCCATGTAGAACCCTCTGTGTAACGGGTGTTCTACCTGGAACCAAAAAGGGTTCTTCAAAGGGTTTTCCTATGGGGACAACCTAAGAGTGTAATGCCCTTCGTTTTGTTACAGGTGACAGTTTTGATACTCATCACTGCATCCTGTATCAAAGGTTGGCTGGACTTCGCTAAAGACCTGTAGATCTCTACATTACTCCCTTTTTGCTTACACGGCCCTACTTCATAAACTTCCGTCTTATCTAGCTTTGCTGTTGAAGTATAGACACCTGAGTTGCCTAACCCCGTTCACACAGGATTGGTTAACTCTTGAGGTTCCTAGGGTCTCCACCGAGCTAGGTAAATCTGCTTTTAGTTTTAAAGCACCATAATGGTGGATCAAAATTCGAAATAATATAAATATTTCATTTTTTCGTTCTGGTGCCATTCGGGGATTTTAAAATATTGATTGAGGACTTATTTGTGTAGCAATGGATCTGTTTTTCTGGGTGATTTATGATGTTTTATTTGTGCTTCCCATGACTGTGTTTTCATATTTTAATGTATATATGGGCACATTTGTAACAGAGACCTAGGTCTCAGTATGTCTTTTCTGTTAAACAACCAGTTTGACAGAGCTTGAATATTTTTCTTTTTAAGAATAATGGTCAAATGTTGCACAATCCAGCTGTGGAAAGCTCTTCAAAACGTATTCAGAATTATTAACAGCTGTAATCACTGCCTAAGGTGCTTCTACGAAGTATTGAGTCAGGGGTGTGAATACTCATGTCAATTAGACATTTCTGTATTTCATTTTTAATTCATTTTTTAAAATGTTTTGTGTAGATGGGTGAGAAAAAAATCGATTTAATCCATTTTGAATTCAGGCTGTAACACAACAAAATGTGGAATAAGTCAAGGTATATGAATTCTTTCTGAAGGCTCTGTATCTCTAACTTCCTTCATACTGGATGCAGAGACATAAAAGTGCTATCCATGAGTTCATCTAACTCTGAGAAAGTAGATAAAGGGAAGTATGCCTTTTTAATTCCGTAATTTTAATTCCGTCTTCCATTGAGGGGAGCATGGGGAGGCCTCTAGCGGAGAAATTATATTTTAAAAAGATGACTAGTATTATTTTTTATTATTATACCCAGCTCATGAGGCACCTTGAGGAAACAAGGCCTGAGGCATTTTTCCCCCTTTTGCCAAATGGATGTTCTGCCAGTAGCGGCAACGAGGGGTTCCGGAAGTGGATTCTCAAATCGTAACCTGTGGTGATATCAAATAATATACGTTCAGAATGGATATAGCAGCTGCAGATTGCCCCTTTAAAGCCATTTTTCTCAGTTTCCCTGGTTGCGCAGTTATTGCTCTTTGCATTTGTAGGGCAGTTTTGTGCTCAACTTTGGAGGCGGAAGCCAGTGTTCAAATGTAGTTCATATAGAGATATTAGGATTATGAACACAGATATTGTTCTCAGGTGGCTGCCCTGTCCTTGCCCTTAGTCCTCCTGTGTCTTACATGATATGTATGACACTTTCCCCTGCCATCCATTATCACCCATGGTTTAGTTGAGTTTTTAAGCATACTGTATTTAGACACATACATTTGTTAGAGGATCAATGTAACTACTGTATATTTTGATTTGGCACCATGAAACTTGGAATACATTTTAATAACTTTTAGAATTAACAAAGGGACAGTAGAATTCAGTACATCAAATGCCCAAGTAATCCCTTTCAGATTAAACAAGACATATTTTTAGTACATACATGTTTCATTTAGACTCAACACTCAATTCAGACTCTTGACTTTAATCATTCGAGGAGTGAAATGGGAAGTGTGTTTAGACAGACATTTAAAGTGCTTCATTATTATTATTATCACTGTTCACTGGTTTATAAACTGTTCATTAACATCCTAAAAATAAATCCCAGTCAAATCCAAAGTAGAAGTGTGAGATGCTTTGTGTCCTTCTGTTATCTTCCAATGAGTTTAATGAATGACAGCAGGGCTGCTGCTTCTGTCGCATACAGGAATCCTTTCTCAAGCATCATGCAAACCCAGTGCACAGAGACATTTTTTATTTATTTTTATTTCACCTTTATTTAACCAGGTAGGCAAGTTGAGAACAAGTTCTCATTTACAATTGCGACCTGGCCAGGATAAAGCAAAGCAGTTCGATAACATACAAAAACACAGAGTTACACATGGAGTAAAACAACATACAATCAATGATGCAATAGAAGAAAAAAATAAAAATAAGACTATATACAATGTGAGCAAATGATGTGAGATAAGGGAGGTAAAGGCAAAAAAATGCCATGGTGGCAAAGTAAATAAAGTATAGCAAGAAAAACACTGGAATGGTAGATTTGTAGTTTGAAGAAAGTTCAGAGATAAAATATAAATAATATGGTGCAAAGGAGCAAAATAAATAAAATAAATAAATACAGTAGGGGAAGAGGTAGTAGTTTGGGCTAAATTATAGATGGGCTATGTACAGGTGCAGTGATCTGTGAGCTGCTCTGACAGCTGGTGCTTAAAGCTAGTGAGGGAGATAAGTGTTTCCAGTTTCAGAGATTTTTGTAGTTCGTTCCAGTCATTGGCAGCAGAGAACTGGAAGGAGAGACGACCAAAGGAGGAGTTGGCTTTAGGGGTGACCAGAGAGATATACCTGCTGGAGCGCGTGCTACAGGTGGGTGCTGCTATGGTGACCAGTGAGCGGAGATAAGGGGGGACTTTACCTAGCAGGGTCTTGTAGATGACCTGGAGCCAATGTGTTTGGCGACGATTATGAAGCGAAGGCCAGCCAACGAGAGCGTACAGGTCGCAGTGGTGAGTAGTATATGGGGCTTTGGTGACAAAACGGATGGCACTTTGATAGACTGCATCCAGCTTGTTGAGTAGGGTATTGGAAGCTATTTTGTAAATGACATCGCCGAAGTCGAGGATTGGTAGGATGGTCAGTTTTACGAGGGTATGTTTGGCAGCATGAGTGAAGGATGCTTTGTTGCGAAATAGGAAGCCAATTCGAGATTTCACTTTGGATTGGAGATGATTGATGTGAGTCTGGAAGGAGAGTTTACAGTCTAACCAGACACCTAGGTATTTGTAGTTGTCCACAAATTCTAAGTTAGAACCGTCCAGAGAAGTGATGCTGGACAGGCGGGCAGGTGCAGGCAGCGATCGGTTGAAGAGCATGCATTTAGTTTTACTTGTGTTTAGGAGCAGTTGGAGACCACGGAAGGAGAGTTGAATGGCATTGAAGCTCGTCTGGAGGGTTGTTAACACAGTGTCCAAAGAAGGGCCAGAAGTGTACAGAATGGTGTCGTCTGCGTAGAGGTGGATCAGAGATTCACCAGCAGCAAGAGCGACATCATTTATGTATACAGAGAAAAGAGTTGGCCCAAGAATTGAACCCTGTGGTACCCCCATAGAGACTGCCAGAGGTCCAGACAGTAGGCCCTCCGATTTGACACACTGAACTCTGTCAGAGAAGTAGTTGGTGAACCAGGCGACACAATCGTTTGAGAAACCAAGGCTACTGAGTCTGCCGATGAGGATGTGGTGATTAACAGAGTCAAAAGCTTTGGCCAGGTCAATGAATACGGCAGCACAGTATTGTTTCTTATCGATGGCGGTTACGATGTCGTTTAGGACCTTGAGCGTGTCTGAGGTGCACCCATGACCAGCTCTGAAACCAGATTGCATAGCGGAGAGGGTGCGGTGGGATTCGAAATGGTCGGTAATCTGTTTGTTGACTTGGCTTTCGAAGACCTTAGAAAGGCAGGGTAGGATGGATATAGGTCTGTAGCAATTTGGGTCAAGAGTGTCACCTCCTTTGAAGAGGGGGATGACAGCAGCTGCTTTCCAATCTATGGGAATCTCAGACGACACGAAAGAGAGGTTGAACAGGCTAGTAATAGGGGTTGCAATAATTTCGGCAGATAATTTTAGAAAGAAAGGGTCCAGATTGTCAAGCCCAGCTGATTTGTAGGGGTCCAGATTTTGCAGCTCTTTCAGAACATCAGCTGAATGGATTTGGGAGAAGGAGAAATGGGGGAGGCTTGGGCGAGTAGCTGTGGGGGGTGCAGTGCTGTTGAGTGCAGTAGGGGTAGTTAGGTGGAAAGCATGGCCAGCCGTAGAAAAATGCTTATTGAAATTCTCAATTATAGTGGGCTTATCGGTGGTGACAGAGTTTCCTATCCTCAGTGCAGTGGGCAGTTGGGAGGAGGTGTTCTTATTCTCCATGGACTTTACAATGTCCCAGAACTTTTTAGAGTTGGAGTTGCACGAAGCGAATTTCTGTTTGAAAAAGCTAGCCTTGGCGTTTCTAACTGCCTGTGTGTATTGGTTTCTAACTTCCCTAAAAAGTTGCATATCGCGGGGGCAGTTCGATGCTAATGCAGAACGCCACAGGATATTTTTGTGTTGGTTAAGGGCAGTCAGGTCTGGGGAGAACCAAGGGCTATATCTGTTCCTGGTTCTAAATTTCTTGAAAGGGGCATGCTTATTTAAGATGGAGAGGAAGGCATTTAAAAAAATAACCAGGCATCCTCTACTGACGGGATGAGGTCAATATCCTTCCAGGATACCAGGGCCAGGTCGAATAGAAAGGCTTGCTCGTTGAAATGTTTCAGGGAGCGTTTGACAGTGATGAGTGGAGGTCGTTTGACCGCTGACCCATTACGGGTGCAGGCAATGAGGCAGTGATCGCTGAGATCTTGGTTGAAAACAGCAGAGGTGTATTTAGAGGGCACGTTGGTTAGGATGATATCTATGAGGGTGCCAGTGTTTGCAGCTTTGGGGTTGTACCTGGTGGGTTCATTAATAATTTGTGTGAGATTGAGGGCATCAAGCTTGGATTGTAGGATGGCTGGGGTGTTAAGCATGTCCCAGTTTAGGTCACCTAGTAGCACGAGCTCTGAAGATAGATGGGGGGCAATCAGTTCACATATGGTGTCCAGAGAACAACTAGGGGCCGAGGGGGGTCTATAGCAGGCGGCAACGGTGAGAGACTTGTTTATGGAGAGGTGGATTTTTAAAAGTAGAAGTTCAAATTGTTTGGGTACAGACCTGGATAGCAGGACAGAACTCTGCAGGCTATCTCTGCAGTAGATTGCAACACCGCCCCCTTTGGTCGTTCTATCTTGTCTGAAAACGTTGTAGTTAGGGATGAAGATTTCAGAGTTTTTGGTGGACTTCCTAAGCCAAGATTCAGACACAGCTAGGACATCCGGGTTGGCAGAGTGTGCTAAAGCAGTGAATAAAACAAACTTAGGGAGGAGGCTTCTAATGTTAACATGCATGAAACCAAGGTTATTACGGTTACAGAAGTCATCAAAAGAGAGCGCCTGGGGAGTAAGAGTGGAGCCAGGCACTGCAGGGCCTGGATTCACCTCTACATCCCCAGAGGAGCAGAGAAGAATAAGTATGAGGGTACGGCTAAAAGCTATAAGAATTGGTCGTCTGTGACGTCCAGAATAGAGAGAAAAAGGAGCAGGTTTCTGGGGGCGATAAAATAGCTTCAAGGTATAATGTACAGACAAAGGTATGGTGGGATGTGAGTACAGAGGAGGTAAACCTAGGCATTTAGTGATTATGAGAGAGATATTGTCTCTAGAAACATCATTGAAACCAGAAGATGTCATAGCATGTGTGGGTGGAGGAACTGAGAGGTTGGATAAGGTATAATGAGCAGGGCTAGAGGCTCTACAGTGAAATAAGCCAATAAACACTAACCAGAACAGCAATGGAGAAGGCATATTGACATTAAGGAGAGGCATGCTTAGCCGAGTGATCAAAGGGTCCAGTGAGATTCAGACAGCTAGCCGGGCCATAGGTAGCAAGCTGGTGGAAGATGGGAGGGAGGTCTGTTTTTAGCCACCTCGTGCGTTTCCGTCTGTGGGTTAGTGGGGTTCCGTGTGGAAGGGGGGACCAGTCCAAGTTGGCAAAATAGTTAGTTATAGTGGCCCAAGAAAAGTGTCCGATAGACCTATTCAGATCGCAGCCGAAAAGACAGCTAACGATTAGCAGGCCGCAGATGGGCGATCAGGTTACGTCGCGACGGAGGGGCCAGTTGGATAACTCCCTCGGGCAGATAACGTCGGTGGTCCAGTCGTGAAGACCCGATGGGGCTCCGCATCGGCAGTAAAACGGGTCAGGATAGGTGAGTTGTAGCCCAGGAGACACTTCAGCTGGCTAGCTCAGGAATAGCCCAGGAGTGGCTGACGGAACTCTTCAGCTGGCTAGCTCCGTAATAATGTGTGTTAATTCCGTGACCGACGTTGCCAATAGTCACTCAGGTAGCAGCTAGTTAGCTGCAAGATCCAGGTGTAAATGTCCAGAGCCTGCGGTAGAAATCGGGGAAAGGAGAGAGAATAGGTCCGGTATGCTCTGGTCTGAGTCGCGCTGTACAAAAACTGGCGATAGCTTTTCGAGCTAATGGATAGCTGAGGACAGCTAACCGTGGCTAGCTGAACTTCAACGTTAGCCAGTGAAAATGGCTAAACACTTGCTAGCTTCGGTTGTGGAATTCAGATGAGGTAAATAATACTTTCTTTTTTAAATTGGTGAGGCGGGTTGCAGGAGAGTGCTTTGAGGTTGAGTTTTTATAATTAAAAAAAATATATATATATAAAAAGATAAGTGAAGAAAAAATATATATATATGTAAATATATATATATACACGGGACACGACAAGAGGAGGGTAGAGGACGTCTGAACTGCTACGCCATCTTGGGAAAAAAAAAAAAAAAAAGACATGGCCCTCTCCATCTCCTCTCTCTCTCTCTTCCTCCTCAGAGAGGCCACTGTAGAGAGGCCACTGTTGAACAGATGTGGAGTGTCCACTACTGTCACTGTCCTCCCACACAGCTCACTCTCTCTGCTCTCACCCTTCAGGGTCAGTGACGTCAAGTTGACACCTGATTCAAACACCTCTCTGTCCAGAATGGTGTTCCCTGCTGCACTCTTCCCCTGTTCCCCACTCTGTCCAGAATGGTGTTCCCTGCTGCAGTCTTCCCCTGTTCCCCACTCTGTCCAGAATGGTGTTCCCTGCTGCACTCTTCCCCTGTTCCCCACTCTGTCCAGAATGGTGTTCCCTGCTGCACTCTTCCCCTGTTCCCCTCTCTGTCCAGAATGGTGTTCCCTGCTGCACACTTCCCCTGTTCCCCACTCTGTATTCAAGGTATAAAAAGCCTTCTAAACTTTGTCATTTTCACTTTAGAATGTCAGACTTCTGTACTACTCCCTTCACAGAACAGCACAAACTGGCAATAACCAGAATAGAAAGAGGAGTGGGAGGCCCCGGTGCACAACTGAGCAAAAGTACATTAGAGTGTCTTGTTTGAGAAACAGACGCCTCACAAGTCCTCAACTGGCAGCTTCATTAAATAGTACCCTCAAAACACCAGTCTCAACAGTGAAGAGGTGACTCCACGATACTGGCCTTCTAGGCAGAGTTCCTCTGTCCAGTGCCTGTGTTCTTTTGCCCATCTTAATCTTTTCTTTTTATTGGCCAGTCTGAGATATGGCTTTTTCTTTGCAACTCTGCCAAGAAGGCCAGCATCCCGGGGTCGCCTCTTGACTGTTGAGTTTGGTGTTTTTCGGATACTATTTAATGAAGGTGTCACAACATCCACAGAAGGGGGCGCCTCTCCTCGGTCGAGCGGCGCTCGGCGGTCGTCATCGCCGGCCTACTAGCTGCCACCGATCTGTGTTTCAGTGTCTATTAGTTATGTCTGGTTTTTGTTTGCACCTGTTTTGTGTTTTGTCATTAGTGGGGGGGTTATTTAGTCTGTCTGTGTTTAGCTAGGATTTTGTGCGGGATTGTTCGTTGTTACGTGTGGTGTTACTTTTATTATCTAGGCATTAGGGTTGCCGGGCTGCGCCCAGTCTGCCTTTTGAACGGAGCTTCTTTTTGTCAATTTTTCTGACTGTTATGCTCCCAGCCGTATGTGAAACTTACCTGTGGATTTATTAAATTAAGATTGTTCCAACGGACCTCAGTCTCCTGCGTTTGGCTCACTCCTTAAACTGTTCATTCCGCTCGTGACAGAAGGTGCCAGTTGAGGACTTGGGAGGCATCTATTTCTCAAACTAGACACTCTAATGTACTTGTCCTCTTGCTTAGTTATGCACCGGGGCCTCCCACTCTTTCTATTCTGGTTAGAGACAGTTTGCGCTGTTCTGTGAAGGAAGTAGTACACAGCATTGTACAAGATCTTCAGTTTCTTGGCAATTTCTCGCATGGAGTAGCCTTCATTTCTCAGAACAAGAATAGACTGATGAGTTTGAGAAGAAAGTCTTGGTTTCTGGCCATTTTGAGCCCATAATCGGACTCACAAATGCTGATGCTCCAGATACTCAACTAGTCTAAAGAAGGTCAGTTTTATTGCTTTTTTAAAATCAGAACAACCGTTTTTAGCTGTGCTAATATAATTGCAAAAGGGTTTTCTGATGATCAATTAGCCTTTTAAAATGATAAACTTGGATTAGCTAACACAACGTGCCATTAGAACACAGGATTGATGGTTGCTGATAATGGTTCTCTGTACGCCTATGTAGATATTCCATGAAAAATCAGCCGTTTCCAGCTACAATGGTCATTTACAACATTAACAATGTCTACACTGTATTTCTGATCAATTTGATGCTATTTTAATGGACAAAAAATGTGATTTTCTTTCAAAAACAAGGACATTTCTAAGTGAACCCAAACTTTTGAACGGTTGCCTATATTAATATAATAATTATATTAATCATGCATTGAACTGCATCCATTTATTCTGAAAACAATGCCATACTGTACAGCATGGAAGTTTGAACCAAATAGAACCTATTTTTATATTATTATATCTGAAGTGAAATAGAAAGGTGAATGCAGCAATCAGGTTGGTTCCACCATGCTAATCATAACCAACACTGATAATGTCTCTCTCTCTCTCGTGTGTGTGTGTGTGTGTGTGTGTGTGTGTGTGTGTGTGTGTGTGTGTGTGTGTGGTGTGTGTGTGTGTGTGTGTGTGTGTGTGTGTGTGTGTGTGGTGTGTGTGTGTGTGTGTGTGTGTGTGTGTGTGTGTGTGTGTGTGTGTGTGTGTGTGTGACCAGTATCTTTGAGGGCCAGGAGCTTATCTAAGCTGCCATGCCCATCAATGGAGCGCTGGCAAAGACCTCACGTCCAGCCTCACCTCTTGCCTGCTCACCAACGGCCTCGATGGGAAGACCAGAAGTAGGTAGGTTTAGTCTGATCTGTTCAAACTTCAACATTAGTATACGTTTTTTGTTGTTGTCAGAAATCACCTATCCTTACTGCCATTGGTAATACACTGAACAAAAATATAAACTCAACATGCAACAATTTCAAAGATTTTACTGAGTTACAGTTCATATGAGGAAATCAGTCAATTGAAATAAATTCATTAGGCCCTAATATATGGATTCCACATGAATGGAATACAGATATGCATCTGTTGGTCACAGGTACCTTAAAAAAAATAAAAAAATAGGGGCGTGGATCAGTATCTGGTGTGACCACCATTTGCCTCATGCAGTGCGACACATCTCCTTCGCATAGAGTTGATCAAGCTGTTGATTGTGGCCTGTGGAATGTTGTCGCACTCCTCTTCAACGGCTGTGTGAAGTTGCTGGATATTGGTGGGAACTGGAACACGCTGTCATAAAGGTCGATCCAGAGCATCCCAAACAAGCTCAATGGGTGACATGTCTTGTATCTATGCAGGCCATGGAAGAACTGGGACATTTTCAGCTTCCAGGAATTGTGTACAGATCCTTGCGACATGGGGCTGTGCATTATCATACTGAAACACAGTATCTGTGTGCATTCAAATTGCCATCGATAAAATGCAATTGTGTTCGTTGTCCGTAGCTTATGCCTGCCCATACCATAACCCCACCACCACCATGGGGCACTCTGTTCACAACGTTGACATCAGCAAACCGCTCGCCCAAACAACGCGTACACACTGTCCGCCATCTGCCCGGTACAGTTGAAACCGGGATTCATTCGTGAAGAGCACACTTTTCCAGCGTTCCAGTGGCCATCAAAGGTGAGCATTTTCCCACTGAAGTTGGTTACGACACCGAACTGCGGTCAGGTCAAGACCCTGGTGAGGACGACGAGGACGCAGATGAGCTTCCCTGAGATGGTTTCTGACAGTTTGTGCAGAAATTATTCGGTTGTGCAAACCCACACTTTCATCAGCTGTCCGGGTGGCTGGTCTCAGACAATCCTGCAGGTGAAGAAGCCGGATGTGGAGATCCTGGGCTGGCGTGGTTACACGTGATCTGTGGTTGTGAGGCCAGTTGGACATACTGACAAATTCTCTAAAACAACTTTGTGGTAGAGAAATTAACATTAAATTATCTGGCAACAGCTCTGGTGCACATTCCTGCAGTCAGCATGCGAATTGCATGCTCCCTCAAAACTTGAGATATCTATGGCATTGTGTTGTGTGTCAAAACTGCACATTGGAAACAGGCAGTATGTCTAACTAAAGTTCAGTCACGCTCAAGTCCAACTGAAAATTCAAGTTGCAGACTGCTGCACAGAAGTGTTTCAAAACACCCTCTCTCAAGCATAACCTGGGGTTATGAATGATCTAATATTCTGCTACTCCAAAATTACCTCAAGTTAGAAAACATGTGTCTATAGCTTACTTTCAAATATATTTTTGGGTGAAATAATGTGGTCTGCATGAATGACAGTGCAGGGAATTTTCTTCAGTGACATAAACCCAAACCTGGACACAATGCAAAGCAAATGCAGATCTAGAGATGAACCATCTCAGGAATACTGACCTGGGATCAAGTCCTCCCTGTCCACATGACCGTATGCATTATAATCAAAAAGGATAAACAGATCATAGATCAGCACTCCTACACTGACACGTTTGATAAATATGGTCCCTGACTTGAGTCTGCTAATGCAGCACTTTAAAAAAAAAAAGGTTTTTTACATATGTCTGCATTTTTCTACAAAAACTAGAGGAGAGAGAGAGTAATGTGAAAGACAAAAACAGGAAAGAATGGTGTGAGAAAAATAGAAGTGGAGGAGCTGTGTCAGGGTGATAAGGCGGAATCCCCCTACCCTGCACTGTGTTACTTATTTTAAGTCCTATACCGTTTCTTGTAAAACACATGATCTTGCTTCTCATACAGTAGGCCTTACAAGGCCTTAAAAAAGGCTAGCTAGGGACCCTGCAATAGGCCAGCTAGCAACTCTACAATAGGCTACCTAGCCACTCTACAATAGGCTACCTAGCCACTCTACAATAGGCTACCTAGCCACTCTACAATAGGCTACCTAGCCACTCTACAATAGGCTACCTAGCCACTCCACAATAGGCTACCTAGCCACTCAACAATTGGCTACCTAGCCACTCAACAATTGGCTACCTAGCCACTCTACAATAGGCTACCTAGACACTCTACAATAGGCTACCTAGACACTCTACAATAGGCTACTTAGCCACTCCACAATAGGCTACCTAGCCACTCCACAATAGGCTACATAGCCACTCCACAATAGGCTACATAGGGAACCTACAATAGGCTACCTAGCCACTCTACAATAGGCTACCTAGCCACTCTACAATAGGCTACCTAGCCACTCTACAATAGGCTACCTAGCCACTCTACAATAGGCTACCTAGCCACTCCACAATAGGCTACCTAGCCACTCCACAATAGGCTACCTAGCCACTCCACAATAGTCTACCTAGCCACTCCACAATAGGCTACATAGCCACTCCACAATAGGCTACCTAGGGAACCTACAATAGGCTAGCTAGGGACCCTACAATAGGCTAGCTAGCCACTCTACATGAACCCATAATAGTCTAAGCCCTGTATTACAATTATTTGATGAACATTTTTATTTGGCCTTACTGCTATTAGCCCATACAAATGCATTGAATAACAGATTCACTACATGGAACAGATAGTCCCCCCTAAAAAATCTAAAGGAAGTTTGTTCTGAAGTGTCTGTCCTATATCTGAGAGATATAAGAATGATCAGTAACATTTTTATAATTTTTTTTACATGTATTTAACCCCTTATTTTTGTCACTAAACAGTCTCCATATATACTTCCATTATTTTTTTCAACTGGTACCAGGGGACCTTCAGACAGCTCGTGAGCATTCTAGAGCAAAACAACTGAAATGTCCGTGTTCGTGAGAGTCTCACCTTTCCACAGAGGGGTCATGTCAGTGTGTAGCCCAAACTGCTCTGATGCCACAGACAGAAGTTGGCAGATTGGCTGTACCGACTACAGCCGAGTCCCAAGATGCTTGTGGAGGCCGTAGAGCAAAACGGAGAACGCAATCGTGTTTGTGAGTGTCTCATAGAGGGGTCATCTTTCCATCGAGGGGTTATAATAGTTTGTAGGCCAAACCTTTTGGACGTTACAGACGATGTTGTGAGAAGACCAATTTTTGGGATGTTTCATGGTCTGACAAACACCTCTCTAGCTCTGTCAACTTTCACCACGGACGTGGAAGTATGACATAGGTTGATGAGGTGGATTGAGACGCATCCAATGCAATAAAACATATCTCTAGCTTAAACTGACAGATTTTGATGGGGATGTTCGTATTATGCTAATTATATTTTCCAAAGGGGCGCGGACATCAACCTCAGGGGGTTTTAACCTAGCGACCCTACAATAGGCTAGCTATTAAACCTAGGATAGGCTAGCTAGCAAACATACAATATGCTAGCTAGGGACCCTACAATAAGCTATAGCCACCCTAACTTTAGCCAGCAACCCTACAGTATTTATAGGTTAGCTAGCAACGTTTAAAAGCGAGGGCTGAACTTTTGCAAGAAATAAAAACTTGTGAATGATTAATGAGTTACCTGATGCTGACACCCTGATAGCAGGATGTCAAATGCATTAAACGGGAGATGTTTAATGTTGCATCAAGAGTGATTGTGATATTACTAGCTATGCCTGTCATGGACTGTTCGTTAACAAAAAAAATTGGGGGGCAAAAACTATTCTAGAACCCTCCTCCTGAACAGGGTTCAACAACCAGTTACTTTTGGTCAAGACACGAACAGGGTTAGAAAGTTCAGAACCATGTTTGAACACATAAAGGGACAATCTGAAGTTCAAACAAAAACGAACTGGGCAAACCGCTTAAGGATGGGGCTGGGGAAATGTAACCACTCAAATTCAGAGACTGGGCTATAGATGCAATGACTGACCATCAAGACATTTTAAAAACTACAATTATTATGTCATGGAAGCTATACAGTGACTAAGTTTGCATTTTATGTTATATTCTTCCAGAATCAACAGCTAGTATAGAGTATATAATTAATTTAAAAGTGCAAAAATTGAGTTAGCAATCACAGATTACACCTTTAAAAGTAATGAATAGACACATTTTGGCATTTAGTCTTCCAATTTTCCATGTTTTGGAATTGTGGATTAGCTAAACATTCAATCATTACTTTCTACCCGAAAGTACCTTATCCCCTATAGCTTTTGAGAGAGGGGGATATGAAGTATCCTTTACCCCTATAGCTTTTGAGAGAGGGGGATATGAAAGTATACCTTTTACCCCTATAGCTTTTGAGAGAGGGGGATATGAAAGTATACCTTTTACCCCTATAGCTTTTGAGAGAGGGGGATATGAAAGTATACCTTTTACCCCTATAGCTTTTGAGAGAGGGGGATATGAAAGTATACCTTTTACCCCTATAGCTTTTGAGAGAGGGGGATATGAAAGTATACCTTTTACCCCTATAGCTTTTGAGAGAGGGGGATATGAAAGTATACCTTTTACCCCTATAGCTTTTGAGAGAGGGGGATATGAAAGTATACCTTTTACCCCTATAGCTTCTGAGAGAGGGGGATATGAAACACTTCTGTGCAGCATTTTCTAACTTGAACTTTCAGTGACTTGAGCTTTACCAGAACATTTCAACTTTTGGACAAATGATAACTGTTTCCTCCCAAAGTGTCTAGCTATCTCCTTCGGTTCATTCTAACACGTAGTTAACCTCATGCAGAAACATTGGTTTTGTCTGAAACACTATTGAGTGGTATTGTATTTTTATGAATTTTTTTAGGAACAAAAACAGAGTACAAAATCAAATATGAGACAATAGACCCGTTGAGAAAGATACTTGGGGGAAAAAAATACAATTTGAGTAAATATATTTATTTGTTTATTTTGATTTTGAAAATGTAATGAATTCAAGGTTATTTGTTGATGTAAAAATTGTAATGTACAGATTTGAAGGTTGTGTCATTAGATTTGGGGTGTGTTGTGGTCGTGAGAAAAGTATTGCCCCCCCAAAAAATTGGGTCCCCAGAAATTCTGGCAGGAAAATTCAAAACTGAAAAAGTTTGAATACCACTTTTGAGGTGACCATGCAGTAGGAATTTAACAGTGAGGAGGCTGACGAAGTCGATGGATTTTTCTTGCCCAAAGTGATACTTTTTATTTGCAAGTGAAGATAATAGCCGGCAAAATGTGCAAGTATTTACAGAAATGATCAAATAGAGCATTTCAAACAAACCCGAGCAGCATGCCGACCTGTTCCCTGTCCTGTTCCTCAAACAATGAGAGTACAGGCTTCTTATAGCAATACCCAAGCCTTATACATCTGGTCAATTAACATTCAAAGCACATGATATACCATACAGACATGTTCAGATAAACATATGTAATAATACCAGCACACATTTCAATGGAGATGCTGCTATGCTTTAAGCATCAATAACCTGGGATATAAACATGCATGTCACCCGGAATAAGCTACTAGCGTTACCCTGAATAAACCATGCACTCGAACGTACCCCATTTCCCCACCAATTCTCTGAACAGGAAATTAACAGAAACCTCTTCAAATCACAAGGAAAAACGGTACATTTGCGAACAATTCTTTACCTTTAACCTAGTGATTACATACATTACGTTCTGGAGATTTTCTTCCATTCACTAAATGGTGAAACAAGGTGCTCAGGGTCTCAGGGGGTTGGGTTAGAGTGTGTGCTTGCGTGTGTGGCGTGCATTTGCCTGCATGTGCACTCGTGTGTTGCTCCACCCGCCGGCTCCATCCCTGTTCCGTGCTCCATCCCTGTTCCGTGCTGTGCTTTATTACTGTGCTGGGCTCCATCACTGTTCCGTGTGCTGGGCTCCATCACTGTTCCGTGTTGTACTTTATTACTGTGCTCCATCACTTCCGTGCTGTGCTCCATCACTTCCGTGCTGTGCTCCATCACTGTTCTGTGCTGTGCTCCATCACTGTTCTGTGCTGTGCTCCATCACTGTTCTGTGCTGTGCTCCATCACTGTTCTGTGCTGTGCTCCATCACTGTTCTGTGCTATGCTCCATCACTGTTCTGTGCTATGCTCCATCACTGTTCTGTGCTCAGTGTTGGCTGTGAGTGTTAGTCTTGTGAACGGTCATGTCCATCCGGTAGTGGTGATGACTGACCCGGTAGAAGAGCTGTTCCAGAACCGACCGGCTCACGCCAGGAGTGGCGTATCCCTTGGTGACACCGACGCATCGGAACCCCAGAGTCTGGTATAGCCGGTGAGCAGCCGGCGAGTAGGCCGTGGTTCCCAAGACGACAGAGAGGTAGCCACGGTCCGCTGCAAATTGTAGAACCTTCCGCCCGAGGGCAAAGCCAACCCCGCGGTGCCGACAGGGCCTGTCCACCGACATGCGATGCAGCTCCACAGTGCCAGCTTCCCCCCGCAGGGCACGGGCCGCCACTACACCCACCACACTGCCCTCCAGCACTGCAACCCACAGACAGGAGTCTGAGAGAAATAAGGGAGGTGGAATTTGGAAATAGTGGGTTATATCAAACGATGTCCTAATCCTCCCATTTAATAAAAGCTGATGTCATTGTCTATTGACTTTTATACTTTAAATGGATCCTTTTCTTGGAAGAGCCTAATCACTGACTGGTCATCCTGTTGGGGACAAAGATTTACTATACTTTTTATTTTCTATTGATGGGGGTTGACCAAAATGAGCCTGGAGTCAGCGGGATCATGGTGACACATCCACAGGCACTAGCTTGTCATTTTAGATGAGTAATTATATTCAAGAATGGAGACAGGAATGAAGCCCTGGTTTTATTTTACCTCCCTGGAAGTTTGCTTTTAACCAGGCACTGAACCTTGTGTGCATATTCATTTTTTTTACAAAATAACTATGTGCAATATAACTAAACTAAAGCCAACTACACTGAAATAAACAAACAAAACGAATGACAAATGCATTTTTAAAAAACTATTCCACCAAAACTATTACCTGGAGTTTTCATGTAATGTCCCTCGATGTCGCCCATATCCGTGAGTTTGGCGCGCTCCAGGTACCCAAGGACAACTCTCCTGCTGTAGTAGTAGCGTGCGCACAGGACAGCGAGAGGCACCAAACAAGTCAGCAACAACGACTTGGTCGCAATAAAACAAACAACTGCAAAAGACATGGCGAAAAATAGATGATTGAGTAATCTAAAATGTTGACATACAATAGTCACAGGAAGGAAATGAGTTGGTACTATCGCAATAGTCACAGGAAGGAAATGAGTTGGTACTATCGCAATCGAGCACAAATTATTCATTCTACTGCACATTTCCCAGAATTATACTAAATAATGCAATCAAATAACAAACGGTATTGATGAAATGTCAAGATAGCCTAAATGTAAATTATTACATTTATAACACATTCTCCATTGTCAAAAGCACATTTTCTCAGACTAAAGCAATCATATGACAGTGAAAACTGTAACCTATTGATGGAATAACAGTCAATATATAAATTGATATAAGACCTATATCTCGCTTACTTGTCATAGCGGCGTACAGCAGCAGGCTCTCAGGGTGACGTTTTAACCCTCTAAACGCGGTGTCCGGAACCATCTCCATCAGCCCGTCAATGAATATGCGCTCGACGTCCGGATAGTCAGCGCTTTCGAAATTACGCACAACCACACGGTCCGTTCTAAATCCATTAGTCCCTTTCTGATGGTACTTTCTTGTCACGTTGTTGTTGTCTTCCATGTTATCTCACTCAGAAACTTTGTTGGTGTCTCCCTGGGAAAAGTGAACTGACTCGCATAAGTCGTTAAATACTGTCACACGTTCTTCTTCTTCTATGAGGTTTTTTGCGGTTGGCATCCAATTAGTTGCATTACCGCCACCTACTAGACTGGAGTACAACTCCCTTACACTTTGCATGAAAAATAAAAATGTAATAAATTAAATACCCTATCATCTTACACTACTCACTCATTTTAAAATGATATAAAACAAAATTACCACCCTACTCCACTATTTAAATCTATTTAGTCTTACCTCATGCCATCACCCTGAAAGGATGGGACATCACCACTTAACACACCCTGTAACTCTTCTGATGTCAAGTCTCGCACACCCAAATACTTCTCTGCAGCGACCACCACAAACTACATTTTCTGCAACTTATCCCTGCAGTACAGTTGATAACCATTGCTATAAATGCTAAAAATCCAATCTTACTGAAACGTATATGACTTTTTGGCCCATCCCTCTGTACTGGTACAGATCTACTACTCACCACCCCCGGACCCTCCCCGTCGGTCAGCCCCCCGATCCCTCCCTCTGAACTGGTACAGATCTACTACTCACACCACTCCTCTCAGGATCCCTCCCTCTGTACTGGTACAGATCTACTACTCACACCACTCCTCTCAGGATCCCTCCCTCTGTACTGGTACAGATCTACTACTACACCACTCCTCTCAGGATCCCTCCCTCTGTACTGGTACAGATCTACTACTACACCACTCCTCTCAGGATCCCTCCCTCTGTACTGGTACAGATCTACTACTCACACCACTCCTCTCAGGATCCCTCCCTCTGTACTGGTACAGATCTACTACTACACCACTCCTCTCAGGATCCCTCCCTCTGTACTGGTACAGATCTACTACTACACCACTCCTCTCAGGATTCCTCCCTCTGTACTGGTACAGATCTACTACTCACACCACTCCTCTCAGGATCCCTCCCTCTGTACTGGTACAGATCTACTACTCACACCACTCCTCTCAGGATCCCTCCCTCTGTACTGGTACAGATCTACTACTCACACCACTCCTTCCCCTTGACCCATCTTCCTCTACTGCCTTCACTGCCTCAGCATATGACAACTTCTGCTCTACTCTAACCCTAGAAACCTCAACCTGCCTCTCCAAATGTGTCATTCTGCCCCTGAACAAGGCAGTTAACCCACTGTTCCCCAGTAGGCCGTCATTGTAAATAAGAATTTGCTCTTAACTGACTTGCCTAGTTAAATGAAGGTTAAATACATTTAAAAAAATGGGCACCCCTACAATTAACACATACCACTACTTTCCCCAATGCTACACATTCCTTTGTCTCATGCCCTTCTGCACACTTCTCACACCTAGGAACCTCCCTCCTACACACTGCTGCCACATGCCCATAAGCTTGACATCTGTAACATCGTAATGTATTCAGCACATACGCTCGTACAGGATAACTTGTATATCCTAACATCACTTTTTAAGGCAAAGACTCATCTTCAAAACTCAAAAGAACAGACAATGATTCTTCTGTTTCCCCCATCCTGTCTGAGTCTCCCCACCCTGTCTGAGTCTCCCCACCCTGTCTGAGTCTCCCCACCCTGTCTGAGTCTCCCCACCCTGTCTGAGTCTCCCCACCCTGTCTGAGTCTCGCCACCCTGTCTGAGTCTCGCCACCCTGTCTGCGTCGCATCAAACGACGAGCATCACTTACACCGGGAATCTTTCCCCTCAGCTGGTCAACTTTTATATTTACTGCTTCCCCAGTTATCACTCCTTTATCACTCCGTTATCACTCCGTTATCACTGCTTCCCCAGTTATCACTCCGTTATCACTCCGTATCACTGCTTCCCCAGTTATCACTCCGTTATCACTCCGTTATCACTGCTTCCCCAGTTATCACTCCGTTATCACTCCGTATCACTGCTTCCCCAGTTATCACTCCGTATCACTGCTTCCTCAGTTATCACTCTGTATCGCTGCTTCCCCAGTTATCACTTTCATTGGTGCCCTTTTCTTGAGAGCGAAACAATTCCGTTTTCTTGCCTCCATTTGTTTTACTCCGAGCACTTTCTCCCTCTGACCAACAGAAACACAAACAATTATCACTGGACCACTTCTGGTTACCCTCACCGATTCCACACTACCCAACTCTGTTTTCACCCACCGTGAGACCACAAAATGTTTAAGCCAAAAGGCAAAAGTCCACTTTATGGAAAAACTTCACTCCTACTGTCACAGACTCATCTTTATCCTGACCCTCGGTGTATTCCTCTATCTCCGATAACTTCACCACACCTACCACCTGCGATACTTCACCCTCATTCACTTCCATTTCTCCTCCTGTCTTCAGCTCCCTCTGCTTACACTTTCTACCACTCTTCTTTAACAAACCATCTAGCTTTTTCCCCCATTTATATCTGACTCAAGCTCACCCTCTTCTCCCCTCTCTCTCTCTCTTAGACCTCCTCTCCCTCTCTTTTTTTCCTCCAATCCTCCTCCGTTTACCAAGTATAGTACATCTCCTTATGATAATACTGTACTACTCCTGACAACCATCTTGTTCTTGCTTTCTCTAGGGACTCCATTTCCCCCACATCGTCAGATGTAGCGCGCAACAGTCAGTGAAGTAAACAACAGCCTGTCACACCCTAACCTGTTTCACCTGTCTTGTGCTCGTCTCCACCCCCCTCCAGGTGTCTCCCATTTCCCCCATTTTCCCCCTGTGCATTTATACCTGTGTTTTCTGTTTGTCTGTTGTCAGTTCATCAAGTCTACCAGCGTTTTTCCCTGTACTCCTGGTTTTTGCTCTAGTCCCTGTTTGGACCGTTCTGCCTGCGGTTCTGTACCTAGTGACACTGCCCTGGATTACTGACCTATGCTTGACCTGTTGTTTGCCTGCCCTCTGTTTTTGTAATAAACTTTTGTTCATTCCAACTGTCTGGATCTGGGTCTTATCCTGAGGTCTGATAGAATACCCTGTTCCTGTAACGAACTGTCTGGATCTGGGTCTTATCCTGAGGTCTGATAAGATACCTTGTTCCTGTAATGAACTGTCTGGATCTGGGTCTTATCCTGAGATCTGATAGAATACCCTGTTCCTGTAACGAACTGTCTGGATCTGGGTCTTATCCTGAGGTCTGATAAGATACCCTGTTCCTGTAACGAACTGTCTGGATCTGGGTCTTATCCTGAGGTCTGATAAGATACCCTGTTCCTGTAACGAACTGTCTGGATCTGGGTCTTATCCTGAGGTCTGATAAGATACCCTGTTCCTGTAACGAACTGTCTGGATCTGGGTCTTATCCTGAGGTCTGATAGAATACCCTGTTCCTGTAACGAACTGTCTGGATCTGGGTCTTATCCTGAGGTCTGATAAGATACCCTGTTCCTGTAACGAACTGTCTGGATCTGGGTCTTATCCTGAGGTCTGATAAGATACCCTGTTCCTGTAAAGAACTGTCTGGATCTGGGTCTTATCCTGAGGTCTGATAGAATACCCTGTTCCTGTAACGAACTGTCTAGATCTGGGTCTTATCCTGAGGTCTGATAGAATACCCTGTTCCTGTAACGAACTGTCTGGATCTGGGTCTTATCCTGAGGTCTGATAAGATACCCTGTTCCTGTAACGAACTGTCTGGATCTGGGTCTTATCCTGAGGTCTGATAAGATACCCTGTTCCTGTAACGAACTGTCTGGATCTGGGTCTTATCCTGAGGTCTGATAGAATACCCTGTTCCTGTAACGAACTGTCTGGATCTGGGTCTTATCCTGAGGTCTGATAAGATACCCTGTTCCTGTAACGAACTGTCTGGATCTGGGTCTTATCCTGAGGTCTGATAGAATACCCTGTTCCTGTAACGAACTGTCTGGATCTGGGTCTTATCCTGAGGTCTGATAAGATACCCTGTTCCTGTAACGAACTGTCTGGATCTGGGTCTTATCCTGAGGTCTGATAAGATACCCTGTTCCTGTAACGAACTGTCTGGATCTGGGTCTTATCCTGAGGTCTGATAAGATACCCTGTTCCTGTAATGAACTGTCTGGATCTGGGTCTTATCCTGAGGTCTGATAGAATACCCTGTTCCTGTAACGAACTGTCTGGATCTGGGTCTTATCCTGAGGTCTGATAAGATACCCTGTTCCTGTAACGAACTGTCTGGATCTGGGTCTTATCCTGAGGTCTGATAAGATACCCTGTTCCTGTAAAGAACTGTCTGGATCTGGGTCTTATCCTGAGGTCTGATAGAATACCCTGTTCCTGTAACGAACTGTCTAGATCTGGGTCTTATCCTGAGGTCTGATAGAATACCCTGATCCTGTAACGAACTGTCTGGATCTGGGTCTTATCCTGAGGTCTGATAAGATACCCTGTTCCTGTAAAGAACTGTCTGGATCTGGGTCTTATCCTGAGGTCTGATAGAATACCGTGTTCCTGTAACGAACTGTCTGGATCTGGGTCTTATCCTGAGGTCTGATAGAATACCCTGTTCCTGTAACGAACTGTCTGGATCTGGGTCTTATCCTGAGGTCTGATAAGATACCCTGTTCCTGTATGAACTGTCTGGATCTGGGTCTTATCCTGAGGTCTGATAAGATACCCTGTTCCTGTAACGAACTGTCTGGATCTGGGTCTTATCCTGAGGTCTGATAGAATACCCTGTTCCTGTAACGAACTGTCTGGATCTGGGTCTTATCCTGAGGTCTGATAGAATACCCTGTTCCTGTAACGAACTGTCTGGATCTGGGTCTTATCCTGAGGTCTGATAGAATACCCTGTTCCTGTAACGAACTGTCTGGATCTGGGTCTTATCCTGAGGTCTGATAGAATACCCTGTTCCTGTAATGAACTGTCTGGATCTGGGTCTTATCCTGAGGTCTGATAGAATACCCTGTTCCTGTAACGAACTGTCTGGATCTGGGTCTTATCCTGAGGTCTGATAAGATACCCTGTTCCTGTAACGAACTGTCTGGATCTGGTACAGATCTACTACTCACACCACTCCTCTCAGGATCCCTCCCTCTGTACTGGTACAGATCTACTACTCACACCACTCCTCTCAGGATCCCTCCCTCTGTACTGGTACAGATCTACTACTACACCACTCCTCTCAGGATCCCTCCCTCTGTACTGGTACAGATCTACTACTACACCACTCCTCTCAGGATCCCTCCCTCTGTACTGGTACAGATCTACTACTCACACCACTCCTCTCAGGATCCCTCCCTCTGTACTGGTACAGATCTACTACTCACACCACTCCTCTCAGGATCCCTCCCTCTGTACTGGTACAGATCTACTACTCACACCACTCCTTCCCCTTGACCCATCTTCCTCTACTGCCTTCACTGCCTCAGCATATGACAACTTCTGCTCTACTCTAACCCTAGAAACCTCAACCTGCCTCTCCAAATGTGTCATTCTGCCCCTGAACAAGGCAGTTAACCCACTGTTCCCCAGTAGGCCGTCATTGTAAATAAGAATTTGCTCTTAACTGACTTGCCTAGTTAAATGAAGGTTAAATACATTTAAAAAAATGGGCACCCCTACAATTAACACATACCACTACTTTCCCCAATGCTACACATTCCTTTGTCTCATGCCCTTCTGCACACTTCTCACACCTAGGAACCTCCCTCCTACATACTGTTGTCACATGCCCATAAGCTTGACATCTGTAACATCGTAATGTATTCAGCACATACGCTCGTACAGGATAACTTGTATATCCTAACATCACTTTTTAAGGCAAAGACTCATCTTCAAAACTCAAAAGAACAGACAATGACTCTTCTGTTTCCCCCATCCTGTCTGAGTCTCCCCACCCTGTCTGAGTCTCCCCACCCTGTCTGAGTCTCCCCACCCTGTCTGAGTCTCCCCACCCTGTCTGAGTCTCCCCACCCTGTCTGAGTCTCGCCACCCTGTCTGAGTCTCGCCACCCTGTCTGCGTCGCATCAAACGACGAGCATCACTTACACCGGGAATCTTTCCCCTCAGCTGGTCAACTTTTATATTTACTGCTTCCCCAGTTATCACTCCTTTATCACTCCGTTATCACTGCTTCCCCAGTTATCACTCCGTTATCACTCCGTATCACTGCTTCCCCAGGTATCACTCCGTTATCACTCCGTTATCACTGCTTCCCCAGTTATCACTCCGTTATCACTCCGTATCACTGCTTCCCCAGTTATCACTCCGTATCACTGCTTCCTCAGTTATCACTCTGTATCACTGCTTCCCCAGTTATCACTTTCATTGGTGCCCTTTTCTTGAGAGCGAAACAATTCCGTTTTCTTGCCTCCATTTGTTTTACTCCGAGCACTTTCTCCCTCTGACCAACAGAAACACAAACAATTATCACTGGACCACTTCTGGTTACCCTCACCGATTCCACACTACCCAACTCTGTTTTCACCCACCGTGAGACCACAAAATGTTTAAGCCAAAAGGCAAAAGTCCACTTTATGGAAAAACTTCACTCCTACTGTCACAGACTCATCTTTATCCTGACCCTCGGTGTATTCCTCTATCTCCGATAACTTCACCACACCTACCACCTGCGATACTTCACCCTCATTCACTTCCATTTCTCCTCCTGTCTTCAGCTCCCTCTGCTTACACTTTCTACCACTCTTCTTTAACAAACCATCTACCTTTTTCCCCCATTTATATCCGACTCAAGCTCACCCTCTTCTCCCCTCTCTCTCTCTCTTAGACCTCCTCTCCCTCTCTTTTTTTCCTCCAATCCTCCTCCGTTTACCAAGTATAGTACATCTCCTTATGATAATACTGTACTACTCCTGACAACCATCTTGTTCTTGCTTTCTCTAGGGACTCCATTTCCCCCACATCGTCAGATGTAGCGCGCAACAGTCAGTGAAGTAAACAACAGCCTGTCACACCCTAACCTGTTTCACCTGTCTTGTGCTCGTCTCCACCCCCCTCCAGGTGTCTCCCATTTCCCCCATTTTCCCCCTGTGCATTTATACCTGTGTTTTCTGTTTGTCTGTTGTCAGTTCATCAAGTCTACCAGCGTTTTTCCCTGTACTCCTGGTTTTTGCTCTAGTCCCTGTTTGGACCGTTCTGCCTGCAGTTCTGTACCTAGTGACACTACCCTGGATTACTGACCTATGCTTGACCTGTTGTTTGCCTGCCCTCTGTTTTTGTAATAAACTTTTGTTCATTCCAACTGTCTGGATCTGGGTCTTATCCTGAGGTCTGATAGAATACCCTGTTCCTGTAACGAACTGTCTGGATCTGGGTCTTATCCTGAGGTCTGATAAGATACCTTGTTCCTGTAACGAACTGTCTGGATCTGGGTCTTATCCTGAGGTCTGATAAGATACCCTGTTCCTGTAATGAACTGTCTGGATCTGGGTCTTATCCTGAGGTCTGATAGAATACCCTGTTCCTGTAACGAACTGTCTGGATCTGGGTCTTATCCTGAGGTCTGATAGAATACCCTGTTCTTGTAACGAACTGTCTGGATCTGGGTCTTATCCTGAGGTCTGATAAGATACCCTGTTCCTGTAACAAACTGTCTGGATCTGGGTCTTATCCTGAGGTCTGATAGAATACCCTGTTCCTGTAACGAACTGTCTGGATCTGGGTCTTATCCTGAGGTCTGATAGAATACCCTGTTCCTGTAACGAACTGTCTGGATCTGGGTCTTATCCTGAGGTCTGATAAGATACCTTGTTCCTGTAACGAACTGTCTGGATCTGGGTCTTATCCTGAGGTCTGATAAGATACCCTGTTCCTGTAATGAACTGTCTGGATCTGGGTCTTATCCTGAGGTCTGATAGAATACCCTGTTCCTGTAACGAACTGTCTGGATCTGGGTCTTATCCTGAGGTCTGATAAGATACCCTGTTCCTGTAACGAACTGTCTGGATCTGGGTCTTATCCTGAGGTCTGATAAGATACCTTGTTCCTGTAACGGACTGTCTGGATCTGGGTCTTATCCTGAGGTCTGATAAGATACCCTGTTCCTGTAATGAACTGTCTGGATCTGGGTCTTATCCTGAGGTCTGATAGAATACCCTGTTCCTGTAACGAACTGTCTGGATCTGGGTCTTATCCTGAGGTCTGATAAGATACCCTGTTCCTGTAATGAACTGTCTGGATCTGGGTCTTATCCTGAGGTCTGATAAGATACCCTGTTCCTGTAACGAACTGTCTGGATCTGGGTCTTATCCTGAGGTCTGATAGAATACCCTGTTCCTGTAACGAACTGTCTGGATCTGGGTCTTATCCTGAGGTCTGATAAGATACCCTGTTCCTGTAACGAACTGTCTGGATCTGGGTCTTATCCTGAGGTCTGATAGATACCCTGTTCCTGTAATGAACTGTCTGGATCTGGGTCTTATCCTGAGGTCTGATAGAATACCCTGTTCCTGTAACGAACTGTCTGGATCTGGGTCTTATCCTGAGGTCTGATAAGATACCCTGTTCCTGTAACGAACTGTCTGGATCTGGGTCTTATCCTGAGGTCTTATAGAATACCCTGTTCCTGTAACGAACTGTCTGGATCTGGGTCTTATCCTGAGGTCTGCAGAATACCCTGTTTCTGTAACGAACTGTCTGGATCTGGGTCTTATCCTGAGGTCTGATAGAATACCCTGTTCCTGTAACGAACTGTCTGGATCTGGGTCTTATCCTGAGGTCTGATAAGATACCCTGTTCCTGTAAAGAACTGTCTGGATCTGGGTCTTATCCTGAGGTCTGATAGAATACCCTGTTCCTGTAACGAACTGTCTGGATCTGGGTCTTATCCTGAGGTCTGATAGAATACCCTGTTCCTGTAACGAACTGTCTGGATCTGGGTCTTATCCTGAGGTCTGATAAGATACCCTGTTCCTGTAACGAACTGTCTGGATCTGGGTCTTATCCTGAGGTCTGATAAGATACCCATTCATTACACGAATGCCGCAAGTATGGTACTGTTGGCTTTGGCAAGGGACCAAATGGTCAAATATTTCTAACCTTGCATTTCCTACTAGGTTACTTGTCCTTACCCAAATCAAATCAACGTCTATTCCACATTGGTTCAATGTAACTTAATTGAAATTACATGGAAACAACGTTGATTCAATCAGTGTGTGCCCAGTGGGTAGTGTTAGAAGTTTGATGAAATAGGTCACTTGGTGGGGTTTTAGTTGATCACAATAACGGTCGTGATATGTTGTCGTTGTTGCGCCCATGACACACCAATGTTCCCCTAGTGTTTGGCAAATGGCAACACAGGAACAATTACCAAAGCTTTGGCGTGAAATCATGCAGCTCCGCCCCAAATGGCACCCTATTCCCTATGGTGCATACTATTGACCAAAGCCCTATAGGGATAGGTTGTCATTTGGGACAAACCCATGCTCTTTCTTTTCTTTGGGGTGGCAGGATAGCCTAGTGGTTAGAGCATTGGACTAGTAACCAAAAGTATCCCTAAAAAGTTGGAGGGAGGGAGGGAGGGAGGGAGGGAGGGAGGGAGGGAGGGAGGGAGGGAAAATAAGGCACCCCTCGGCAGGAAAAACAGAACTAGACAATAATTTGTGCCAGGTGTGATATCCTCCTAAATAGCTCAGGCTAATGTTCTTATCGACCCAGTAAGATCAGCAGTCTAATGTTTCTATCGACTCAGTAAGGCCAGCAGGCTAATGTTCCTATCGACCCAGTAAGATCAGCAGGCTAATGTTCCTATCGACTCAGTAAGGCCAGCAGGCTAATGTTCCTATCGACCCAGTAAGATCAGCAGGCTAATGTTCTCTATCGACCCAGTAAGGCCAGCAGGCTAATGTTCCTATCGACCCAGTAAGATCAGCAGTCTAATGTTCCTATCGACCCAGTAAGATCAGCAGTCTAATGTTTCTATCGACTCAGTAAGGCCAGCAGGCTAATGTTCCTATCGACCCAGTAAGATCAGCAGGCTAATGTTTCTATCGACTCAGTAAGGCCAGCAGGCTAATGTTCCTATCGACCCAGTAAGATCAGCAGGCTAATGTTCTTATCGACCCAGTAAGATCAGCAGGCTAATGTTCTTATCGACCCAGTAAGATCAGCAGGCTAATGTTCCTATCGACCCAGTAAGATCAGCAGGCTAATGTTCCTATCGACCCAGTAAGATCAGCAGGCTAATGTTCTTATCGACCCAGTAAGATCAGCAGGCTAATGTTCCTATCGACCCAGTAAGATCAGCAGGCTAATGTTCCTATCGACCCAGTAAGATCAGCAGGCTAATGTTCCTATCGACCCAGTAAGATCACCAGGCTAATGTTCCTATCGACCCAGTAAGATCAGCAGGCTAATGTTCCTATCGACCCAGTAAGATCACCAGGCTAATGTTCTTATCGACCCAGTAAGATCAGCAGGCTAATGTTCCTATCGACCCAGTAAGATCAGCAGGCTAATGTTCTTATCGACCCAGCAAGATCAGCAGGCTAGTCTCTTTTTATTGGTATGTAACTGTTATGAAAGTTGTATTGTTTGTTTTGTATTTCAGTGCCACTTTAAAGGTGTACATGACACTGCAACACAAATGTTCCCATGGGGACAATAAAGTCACTAAACTAAAGAAACTAATCGACACACAGATAGCATAGAGGAGTAATAGGTTGTGTCTCAAATGGCACCCTGTTCCCTTTATAGTGCACTACTTTGGACCAGGACCTATGGGCCCTCCTCGAGAATAGTTCACTATAAAGTGCACCATATAAAGGGAATATGGTGCGGTTTGAGACGCAGCCCTATAATCTAGGATGACTCATCACCAGGCAGATATCTTGAGATAGATCTGTCAGAGAGCATCATGGGACATGACCAGACCAGAAGGAGCCAAAACACACATGACTGAGTGGTGGACCATACACGCAGACGCACACACACGCATTCACACACACACACACACACACACACACACACACACACACACACACACACACACACACACACACACACACACACACACACACACACCACACACACACTGGTAGATCAGTTAGAATCCATTTACACTGAGAGATAATGTTCACTGGCATCTTCTCTCCTGAAGACACGATGACATGCTGACTGGGGAGAGAGAGTACAAATAAATATATATATAAACTAGGTCTGCATCCCAAATGGCTCTCTATTCCCTATATAGTTTGGGACACACACAGGACAGCAGGCCTGGAAGAAGGGATGGAGGGAGAGAGGGATGAGACAGATGGAGAGAGAGGCAATGAGGAGGTGGAGGAGAAAATGGAAGAGAGCATCTGGTAATTGTCCATAGTGACGTTGTTGAGTCACAGAGACGACAGACAGGACAGATTGAACCTGAAGATGGAGAGAGAGAGGGGAGAGGGATAGAGGGGGCAGAGAGAGGGGAGAGGGATAGAGGGGGCAGAGAGAGGGGAGAGGGATAGAGGGGGCAGAGAGAGGGGAGAGGGATAGAGGGGGGCAGAGAGAGAGGAGAGGGATAGAGGGGGCAGAGAGAGAGGAGAGGGATAGAGGGGGGCAGAGAGAGAAGAGAGAGAGAGGGGGCAGAGAGAGAGGAGAGGGAGGGAGGGGGCAGAGAGAGGGGAGAGAGGGGGGCAGAGAGAGAAGAGAGAGAGAGGGGGCAAAGAGAGAGAGAGAGGGGGCAGAGGGAGGAGGGGAACAGGAGATGTTATGATTAGAATAGGACATCTTGTGTCAGAGAGAGAGAGAGAGAGAGAGAGAGAGAGGGATGGGAGAGAGGGATGGGAGAGAGAAAGGGTGGAAGGGGATGGGAGAGAAAGGGTGGAGAGAGAGAGGGGGGGAAGGGGATGGGAGAGAAAGGGTGGAGAGAGAGAGGGGGAAGGGGATGGGAGAGAAAGGGTGGAGAGAGAGAGGGGGGGAAGGGGATGGGAGAGAAAGGGTGGGAGAGAGAGAGAGAGAGAGAGAGAGAGAGGGGGGAAGGGGATGGGAGAGAAAGGGTGGAGAGAGAGAGAGAGAGAGAGGGGGGAAGGGGATGGGAGAGAAAGGGTGGAGAGAGAGAGAGAGGGGGGAAGGGGATGGGAGAGAAAGGATGGAGAGAGAGGGGGGGAAGGGGATGGGAGAGAAAGGATGGAGAGAGAGGGGGGGAAGGGGATGGGAGAGAAAGGGTGGAGAGAGAGAGGGGGGGAAGGGGATGGGAGAGAAAGGGTGGAGAGAGAGAGGGGGGGAAGGGGATGGGAGAGAAAGGGTGGAGAGAGAGAGAGAGAGAGAGAGAGAGGGGGGAAGGGGATGGGAGAGAAAGGATGGAGAGAGAGAGGGGGGGGAAGGGGATGGGAGAGAAAGGGTGGAGAGAGAGAGGGGGGAAGGGGATGGGAGAGAAAGGGTGGAGAGAGAGGGGGGGGGAAGGGGATGGGAGAGAAAGGGTGGAGAGAGAGAGGGGGGGAAGGGGATGGGAGAGAAAGGGTGGAGAGAGAGAGGGGGGGAAGGGGATGGGAGAGAAAGGGTGGAGAGAGAGAGAGAGAGAGAGAGGGGGGAAGGGGATGGGAGAGAAAGGGTGGAGAGAGAGAGAGGGGGGAAGGGGATGGGAGAGAAAGGGTGGAGCGAGAGAGGGGGGGAAGGGGATGGGAGAGAAAGGATGGAGAGAGAGAGGGCGGGGGAAGGGGATGGGTGAGAAAGGGTGGAGAGAGAGAGAGAGAGAGAGAGAGAGAGAGAGAGGGGGAAGGGGATGGGTGAGAAAGGGTGGAGAGAGAGAGGGGGGGAAGGGGATGGGAGAGAAAGGGTGGAGAGAGAGAGGGGGGGAAGGGGATGGGAGAGAAAGGGTGGAGAGAGAGAGAGAGAGAGAGAGAGAGGGGGGAAGGGGATGGGAGAGAAAGGATGGAGAGAGAGGGGGGGAAGGGGATGGGAGAGAAAGGGTGGAGAGAGAGAGGGGGGAAGGGGATGGGAGAGAAAGGGTGGAGAGAGAGGGGGGGAAGGGGATGGGAGAGAAAGGGTGGAGAGAGAGAGGGGGGGAAGGGGATGGGAGAGAAAGGGTGGAGAGAGAGAGGGGGGAAGGGGATGGGAGAGAAAGGGTGGAGAGAGAGAGAGAGAGAGAGGGGGGAAGGGGATGGGAGAGAAAGGGTGGAGAGAGAGAGAGGGGGGAAGGGGATGGGAGAGAAAGGGTGGAGCGAGAGAGGGGGGGAAGGGGATGGGAGAGAAAGGATGGAGAGAGAGAGGGCGGGGGAAGGGGATGGGTGAGAAAGGGTGGAGAGAGAGAGAGAGAGAGAGAGAGAGAGAGAGAGGGGGAAGGGGATGGGTGAGAAAGGGTGGAGAGAGAGAGAGGGGGATACAGAGAGATGTTATGACTAGAAACCTGACAGCTTGTGTCTGAGAATAGAGAGATGACCGAGAGAAAAGAGGGGGAACACAGAGAGCAGGGCAGATGAAGTAAGATAGAGGGGTACAGAAATAGAGAGACAGGGAAATGTAGATGGTAGGACTAGAAACTTGACATCCTGTGTCTGAGAATAGAGTGATGGAGAGAGAGAAAGAGAGAGAAACAGGGGGAAGTGAAGGAGAGAAAAAGAGAGACAGGTAGATAGATGGAAGCAGGTGGGGTTATAAGAAAACATGTGGCACCCTATTCCCTATATAGTGCACTTCTTTTGTCCAGAGCCCGTAATGCACTATATAGGGAATAGGGTGCCATTTGGGACACATCCATCAAAGATAGACAGACAGAGGAGGAGGGGAGACAGACAAACAGAAGGAGTAGGGGAGACAGACAGAGACAGAAGGAGAAGGAGGAGGAGGGCAGACAGACAAACAGACAGACAGACAGACAGACAGAAGAAAGAGGAGAGAACTGTTGGCTTGTCATTCATATCTGTTCATTCTTACCCACACATGGAAAAGCTGTCAGACTTCACTGCTGTCAAAAAACAGCAACTTAGAATAACGTGGGTGTTTGGGTAAACGCATCGTTTGATCAGCCAATGACGTGACTGCGCTGAGGAGTGTCAGATTGACGCATCAGAGCACTATCATTCCCCCTTCCTTTCCTCTTTCAACCTTCCCCTACTCCACTCCCCTTTCCTCTCCTCTGCCTTATCTGCCTGCCATCCTCACTCCATCAACCCTTTACTCACCTCCCTCCCTTCATCCCTCCCTCCCTCCCTCCCTCCTAACTCTCTCTCTCCATCCCCTCTACCTCCCTCCCTCCCTCCTCCTCTCTCTCTCTCTCCATCAATCTCCCTCTCTCGCTTTCTCTCTCTCTCTCTTCATCCCTCTCCCTCCCTCCGTCCCTCCCTTCATCCCTC
This sequence comes from Salmo salar, assembly GCF_965601325.2. NCBI lineage: Eukaryota > Metazoa > Chordata > Actinopteri > Salmoniformes > Salmonidae > Salmo > Salmo salar. The sequence goes on from NC_138294.1 coordinate 11,985,488, forward strand.
CCTCCCTCCCTCCCTCCCTCTCCATCAATCTCCCTCTTTCTCGCTTTCTCTCTCTCTCTCTTCATCCCTCTACCTCCCTCCCTCCCTCTCTCTCTCTCTCCATCCCTATCCCTCGCCCTCCCTCCAGTCAGTCTGTGTTTAGTGTTACCAGTAGCTCGTCACAGCTCTGAGACAGACTCTCCCCCCCCCCCCCCCGGATAGATGACAGCAGCCCTACCTACACCCTATTTGGTCCCTACCTTGTTATAGAGATGACTCTATCTCTGTCCCAAATATAACCCTATTTCCTATGTAGTGCATTACTTTTGATCAGGGCCCATAGGGTTGTGCATTTAGTACACAGCCTCTATAGAGTGGAGAAGGCCTATATCAGGGTTCTCCAAGCGAATTTGGGCCGAGGGTGATTTTATTTGGCCCCCAAGTTTTCTGAATCCCAATTTTTTAGGGTGGGGGGGGGGGGGGGGGGGGGGGGCATTAAAGACTGTAAAAACACCAGCAAATCAGCTACAAGTCATTTTAATTTTGTAAATCTGTTCCAAATCATTCTCACGCACAATAGACATATGTGTGATCGTATGGAAACAAGGTTTGAGATGATGCTGTATTAGTCAAATATTACATCTGTTTGGGCTTCTTGCGCGTCAATTTGCAGTCTACATATTATTTGTCATTCTTTTCCGTTCCTCTGACTACTACTACAAGAAGAAATTGCCCCGTGGCTGAATCTAGTTGATGATCCCTGGCCTATATTATGGAGAAAACTCTGTAAGATATGGTAATAATGAACCCCTGCTAGGATATGGAAGTTGATTGCGCACACACACACACACACACACAACACAGCTAAACCAGTATGTTTTGAGCGTCAGAGAAGGGAGAAGTAGAGAGGTTGTAGGACAGAGGCTCCAGGTTAATTCAAAACAAACTGTCAATTCAGATAGAGACTACTAAAAACGACTTGTACTGTGGGTTAGCCACGCCTCTAACCACGCCCACACCTCTAACCCCACCAGCAGCTTAACAGCTAATCATCATGGTGGGCGTTCCCCTGCTCAGACCTCACGCATGCTTCCATGCCACATCATCTACTCTGCAGTCGGGCACCAGTTTGCTATAACATACTGTATTATGTGTTAGTTGATATATTCTTTTTTTTTATTGCTTTGGTACTATTTTCACAAGTATGTGGTGAGAAAAAAAATAAGAAACTGCTCTTGCTAGCATCACTGCCCCCTTATTAAGCTTTACGTATCTGCTTCAAGGCCTTCGTCAGAACTTACAAGTATGTGGTAAAATGTCTTAACTCTCAGTACAAAACTCACAGCACACAAAATCACAGTAACTTTTTCACCAAACCCAATCAGTGTTTCATCTAGAAATACCTTTCATATAAAGTAACTGCCTTTCACAATGCAATGCTCACAATACTTTTCATATGATTCTCTTCTCATTTGTTTAAAGACATTTGACCATCACTTAATCCATCTCCACTTAATGGTTAATCACTGAACCGTTTGGTAAACCTATAGATTTTAAACTGGTTTGTCTACTATATATGGATTTAGAGAACTACAGAAATAAAATGTGAGTTTGTAAAGTACAAACATCTAAATGACATGTATGATACATGATAACCATACATAATGACTAGTCAGTATTGACATGTATGATACATGATAACCATACATAATGACTAGTCAGTATTGATAATTGATTCCACATAGTGGTCACCATATAAAAGGGGGTGTGAACACTTGATATTTATTTCAACATGGAGCAGATAGACAGCAGGGAGAGGAAGAAACCAAAGAGCTCCTGGGGGCCATCAGAGAGGTGGGCATGGGCCCCGTCAAAGAGGTGGGCATGGACCCCGTCAAAAAGGTCAAAGAGGTGGTCATGGACCCCGTCAAAAAGGTCAAAGAGGTGGATATCAGAGAGAGGAAGGCAGACAACAGGGAATTTACCATAGCAGAGGCTGCCAGATTAGTTCACCCTAATCTGAAAAGGTCAACTGTCAGTTTGATCATATGAACATTTCACCAAGACAACAGGATATGCACTATGCTTTACTATTACAGTAAATTACATATTGTAATGCATCTAAATTCACAAAACATGTTACAGTATTCTTACTGTTCTACCCTCAGAACTGACAGAAGACCCCATGGTGGTGGTCGTGTGCTGACCGACCAGCAGGAGTGGGCAGTGGTGGAAATTGTCACGGCTGTCAGAATGATCGGACCAATGGTTGTAGTTCCACATCTTTTTATTTATAGTGAAACGTTGCAATACACCAAATACTGAAATACAAAAAACAACAAACTGTGACGCAGAGAGGAAAACACACTACTCAAAATGAACAACCCACAAACCCAAAAGGAAAACCCCCCTACTTAAATATGATCTCCAAACAGAGGCAACGAGGACCAGCTGCCTCCAATTGGAGATCACCCCCCCCCCCAAAAAAAAACTATAAATGGAAAACCTAGAACACAAAACCTAGAAATAGAAAACCAGAAAACCAACCAAACACCCCCTGTCACGCCCTGCCCCATCAACTATAGAAAATTACCCAAAATTGCCCAACAAAACAACCACAAAACACAAGGGGAGGGTAGGAAGTGTGACAAAAGTCTATGGCGGCTCTGATGCTAAACCCAGAACCTTTCTATACCGTCGATCCTCCAGCAACGGAGGTGGCTCCGGCTCCGGGCGTAACCCCCGTTCTGCCCGCAGATCCCTCCACTTCTGTAACACCGACCTGTGGATCATTATTAGAAGAATCGGACTGTAGATCATTACCGGAAGCTCCGGGCTGCTGGCCGCCGCTGAAGGCTCCGGGCTGCTGCCCGCCGCTGAAGGCTCCGGGCTGCTGGCCGCCGCTGAAGGCTCCGGGCTGTAGGCCACCGCTGAAGGCTCCAGGCTGCAGGCCGCCGCTGGAGGCTCCGGGCTAGGGGGCGTCGCTGGAGGCTCCGGACTAGGGGGCGTCTCAGTAGGTTCTGGACTGTAGGCCGTCTCAGTAGGTTCCGGACTGTAGGCTGTCTCAGTAGGTTCCGGACTGAAAAACGTCACCGGAAGCTCTGGACGGGGAACTGTCGCCGGAAGCTCTGGACGGGGAACTGTCGCCGGAAGCTCTGGACGGGGAACTGTCGCCGGAAGCTCTGGACGGGGAACTGTCGCCGGAAGCTCTGGACGGGGAATGTGAACTGGAATCCTGAATCGTGGTACTGGCATGGGTGGCGCCAGACAGGTAACCCCCACCTCAGGACAAATGCAGGGAGCAGGAACAGGACACTCCGGACTGGGCATGCGCACTGGAGGTCGGATGCGTGGAACTGGCTTAGGTGGCGCCAGACTGGTAACACGCACCTTAGGACGAGTGCAGGGAGCAGGAACAGGACGTACCGGGCTATGGAGGCGAACTAGAGACCGGGCATGCTGAGCAGGCCTACTCCTTTCTGACTGAATGACCATCCTTGCCCTACACTGGTGAGGAGCTGGCACCGAGCGCACCGGGCTGTGAATGCATATGGGCGATATATTGCGCATCACACCATAACCCATTGCTCGTTCATCCACTCGCTCCTCAGCACGCCCGCTCCGTAGTGCTCTTTCTGCC